>NW_015161430.1:216456-216577 GCF_001447785.1 Gekko japonicus
CACCCATACGCCTAAAATACAGGAAGGTGCCCATTCCTTTCAAAGCAAAGATCGAGGCCGAACTCGATAAGCTGATCGACCAAGGGGTGTTAGAACCAGTTCCCTTTAATAAATGGGAAAC
>NW_015161430.1:216758-216896 GCF_001447785.1 Gekko japonicus
GAGGGAAGGTCTTTGCAAAACTCGACCTAGCCCAAGCGTACCAGCAGCTCCCCGTAACAAAAGAGGCGGCTGAAGCACAGACCATCGTAACTCATAGAGGGGCATTCAAGGTGAATCGGCTCCAATTCGGAGTGAATG
>NW_015161430.1:217098-233860 GCF_001447785.1 Gekko japonicus
TGGGGTTTCGGGTGGATGAGTTTGGGGTCCATCCTACCAACGACAAGGTCTCCGCAATTCAAAATGCCCCACGGCCACAAGGAAAAAAGGAGCTCCAGTCCTTCCTAGGGCTCCTTAATTTTTACCATGCCTTCCTGCCCCACAAGGCATCGGTTGCTGCCCCATTACACAATCTCCTGCATAAGGACACAAAATGGAGGTGGGGCCCCGAGCATGAGTGCGCTTTTGAGGGGGTGACTTAACACCCACCCCTGCCTGGGGCCAGGGAGGGCCTTCGCGGGGCTTCCTTGCACTCCCGCTGGCCTTGCAGGTCCACCGCCGGGCCCCTCATGGGGCTCGGCAGTGGAGCTGCAAGGCCGGTGGTGGCGGCCGGGACCGTTGGGGGCGGAGTGTGTGGCCTTATGACACACTTCCGGTGATGTCAGGGGGTGTGGCCTTATGACACACTTCCGGTGATGTCAGGGGGTGTGACCAGTGTTCCCTCTAAGCTGAGTTAGCGTGAGCTAGCTCACAGATTTTTAGCCTCTGGCTCACACATTTTTGTCTTAGCTCAGGAAGGAGGGCTCCAGAGCAAACTGATTTATGCAGCAGCCTAATCGCTCGCTCACAACTTTAATGCCAGCAGCTCACAGAGTAGGATTTTCGCTCACAAGACTCCACAGCTTAGAGGGAACATTGGGTGTGACATATGCTAATGAGTTATGCTAATGAGTTCCCCTAGCTCTTTTTCTACGAAACGACCCCTGGAGTCATCAGAGCACCCATGACAGAGCTGCCTGGGGATGGTGAGGTTTAGAGAGGAGAGGGACCTCCGTGGTGCATAATGCCATAGAACCCAGCAGCCCCCTTTCTCCAGGGGAACAGATCTTGGTTGTCTGGAGATCAACTGTAATAGCAGGAGACCTTCAGGTGCCACTTGGAGAACGGCAAGCCTACCCACAGACCAAGAGGACACGTCTTTTGAATGGGTTATAAATTCCAGTGGGGTAGCCAAGTTAGTCTGTTGCAGCGTAAACCAAAAGACGAGCCTTGTGACACCTTGAAGATTGTGGTGTTCTCGCTCCACTGTAAAGCGAATTCACTGTGGAAGTGGGTAAAGGGTCTGCCTCAAGGCCAGAGAGACGCAGAAGACTGCAGATCTTCAAAACCTTCTTTAATGTGCAAAACAGCGAGGCTGGGAATAACACAGGCCGATTTCCCACAAGCGCTGCTCCACGCTTGCTCTTCCCTTTTGCCCTGATGGTACATGTCAATTTCACACAAGCTGCTGCCAATGTTCCCGCTAAGCTGTGGAGTCTCATGAGCAAAAATTCTACTTTGTGAGCTACTGGCATTAAAGTTGTGAGCGAGCCATTTGGCACCTGCATAAAATAGTTCACTCTGGAGCCATCCTTCCTAAACTTAGACAAAAATGTGTGAGCCAGAGGCTAAAAAACTGTGAGCTAGCTCACACTAACTCAGCTTAGAGGGAACACTGGCTGCTGTGCAGCCACATTTTGCCCCGGAGCTTCACATGATTTTCCCCGTGGTTAAGTGTGCGGACTCTAATCTGGGGGAACCGGGTTTGAGTCCCCACTCCTCCACTTGCACCTGCTGATGTGACCTTGGGTCAGTCACAAGCTCTGGCACAGCTGTCCTTGAAAAAGAGCAGTTTGTGTCAGAGTTCTCTCAGCCCCACCCACCTCACAGGGTGTCTGTTGTGGGGAGGGGAAGGGAAAGGAGTTTGTAAGCTGCTCTGAGACTTCAAGTGAAGGGCGGGGTATATATCCAATCTCTTCTCTTCTTCTTCTTCAAACCTCAAAAAACAGGATTGAGACTGATTTCACACAAGAGCTGCGCCCCGGTTGCACCTCCCTTTGCCCCGCTTCTATTGGTCAATTTCCCACTCGAAGTCGCGTGGACACATTTTGACCCGCGGCTTCGCCCGATTTCCCCCACGGTTTCCTGTTTTTTGAGGATCACGAAACCGCGGGGAAAATCGGGCGAATGGGTCAAAATGCAGCCGCGTGGCTTCGAGTAGGAAATTGACCAATAGAAGCGGGGCAAAGGGAGGCGCGGCCGTGGCGCAGCTCTTGTGTGAAATCGGTCTGAGTAGATGTGAGGAAAATCACATGAAGCTGCGGGGCAGCTTGTGTGAAATTGACAGGTACCATCGGGGCAAAAGGGAAGAGCGAGCCGTGGAGCAGCGCTTGTGGGAAATTGGTCACAGGCTTAACAAGGGCTACCAACAACTACCAACAACCCAATTCTAACTAGCATATTCCAGAAGACATACTTGTTCATGTGAAGAGAAGGAGTTCCACTTAGGGCCTAAACCTGTCCCTTTAAGATGATCACATTTATTGAAGAATAAGCCTTTGACAATTCGAGTCCACTGTCAGATGCAGCAAAGGGAACCTTCAATCAATAAGCTTTATATATGTAGAAAGAACATAGGGGCTGTGTAAAGGCCTGGTCACATTGCTATTCAAACCTGAAAAGTATGTACAGATATGCAGAGTGATCACTCACAGCAATTGCATTTGGGGATAATACAGACAATTTAGTTGTGGCAATCAGTTTAAGAAGAAGAAGAAGAAGAGATTGGATCTATACCCCGCCCTTCACTCGGAGTCTCAGAGCAGCTTGCAAATTCCATTCCCTTCCCCTCCCCACAACAGACACCCTGTGTGGTAGGCAGGGCTGAGAGAGCTCTGAGAGAAACTGCCCTTTCAAGAACAGCTCCAACAGAACTATGCCTTGCCCAAGGTCATCCAGCAGCTACATATGGAGGAGCTGTAAGAGTTTTAAGAGCTGTCGAGCTGGAGGAGGAAATGATCAATGTGTTGAGCCCCCTGGCTCATGCTTTACAGGTGAATTCTAATTTAGCTGTTTCCTGTCTCTGAAGCGCCTTTGTCAGAGATTGCTGATTTTCAAGTCGGCAAGAGTGTCTCCTGAAAGAATGAAATGTTGAAATGTTTGCTGACAAGGTTTTTAAATGTCACAGGACACAGGGACACATGAAGCTGCCTTACACTGCATTACACACCATTGGACCATGCAGGTCAGTATTGCCTGCTCAGACTGAGCTCACCAGCATCTCAGGCAGAGGCCTTTCACATCACCGAAGCCTGGTCCTTTTAACTGGAGATGCCGGCTGGGGCTTGGACCTGTGTGACCTGCAGGCAAAACAGATGCTCTGCCACTGAGCCACAGCCCCTCACATGGTCATGCTATTTGTTTTAGTTATCTGTTTGAACAATTCCGATCTCATTCGCTGTCCCCAAGAGGGGCTCAAGGTGGCTTACCAATAATTAATAACAACAATTATGATGGTGATGATTATGATGATAACAACAACAACAACAAGGCTAATAAAGCCTTGGCATCTCCAGTCCAAAGGATCAGTTAGTAGGCAATGCCAGAGACCTCAGCCTGTATCTTTGGAGAGCTGTTGCCAGTCAGAGTAGACAATACAGACCTTGCTAGGCCGATGGTCTGCCTCAGTAGAAGAAAGAAAAGAATGGGGGGGGGGACTTAACCCAAAAGAGTTGAATCAAGAACCAAAAGGGTTCATTGCAAACCAATATAGGGCCAAATTCTAAAAACTATATGTGTATCCTAAATATTATCAAAAATACATTAATTTATTTATCAAATGGTTAAAAACATATATGGGCCCAACTGTAGCCTCATTACAACATAAAAATACCGTGTATACAAAAGGGAACAAATGTAACCCAATGGGTGCGTTCAGACGGGGCGTTTCTGCCGGCATAAACTGCACCGGTTGGAACTGGTGCAGTTTCTGCCGCCAGAAACGCGATCACACTTACCTCCCTCACAGCGGAACCCATCGCAATACGCCCGTCCACACTCGTCTTCGGTTTGTTTGTTTTTTACTTAGTTTGCGCATGCGCATAGGCAGCCATCAATAGAATGGCGATCTTCACGCATGTGCAAAAACCCCTGTCATACATTTAAACTTTAAAGGTAAGGACTTACCTTTACAGTTTAAAGAGGACAGTAGCCTCCCGGAGGTCCCGGACACCTCCGAAACGCTGCAGTAAGGCCCTTTTCTTTTTATATATATAGAAACGGCAGGGCGAAGCTTCGCCCAAGCGCATATCACTGTCCTTTAAAAAAGATGGCGGTCGAAAATCGGAAGCCTCAGGCTTCCGAACGGAAGTAGCTGTGCAACGGTGGAGAGCGATCAGACGGCGAGGTACAGCGTTTACAACCGTTGCACTCAGAATACCACCACTTGGGGACCTAGTGGCAGAGTGCAACGGTGTAAAGGGCTTTATACCGGTTAGGGACAGGAGGCAGATGTTCGCCGTTTGAACGCCGGTGAGTACAACGATTGCAACTGGCATCTATACCGATGTAAAGCCCCCGTCTGAACGCACCCAATGAGTTTAGGCCCAAAACAGCCTTCTTCACTCCCCATTATCTATGGTATATTAGTTTGCACCTGTACTCTCCTGACCAAAACTGGAAGGCATGCAATAACAAACATCATTCAGCATGTATGGAATTGACTAAGGCACAAGGCCAGACTCAAGGAAGCCTCATAAACATTCTTTTGCCTTGTGTAAATCTGTTCTTGATTGTTAAACTCCTTTTTTGGTCCTATATCAACTTGCATATTGTTTTTGTATATTGTTTTACTGTTGTATCATGAGCTTTTATGTACAGAAATTGTTTGACAATTGAAGAAAGCCAATTTGGGCCTGAAACACGTCGGGTCACATTAGTTCCCTTTTGTATACATTGTATTTCTATCTTGTAATGAGGCAACTGTTGGGCCCATAAATGTTTTTAACCATTTGATAAATAAATACATTTATTTTTGAAAATATTTAGGTTACTGTTGCGGGAATTAAGAGTCCAGGAGCTTTTCCTAGGAATCCCATCCCTGCCCATCTCGGGATGGGGGTGAAACTGGCAGGGACCCTGTAGTTTGAGAGAAAAAACCTGTTCCAAATATCTATGATTTATTGAAAGAAAACCATACTGCACAACTTTTCAAGCAAGTAGCAATACTTATAAACAAATCGTGCACTTCTTATTCATTTAGGAATTATTATCTATTTAGGAATGCATTCTGGCTGCTCTGGCAAGACCTAACCAACAGTGGGAGGGCTTCTAATGTCCTGGCCCCACTGCTGGACCTCCTGATGGCACCTGGTATTTCTGGCCACTGTGTGACACAGAGTGTTGGACTGGATGGGCCTTTGGCCTGATCCAACATTGGCGTCTCTTATGTTCTTATGTTCTTATGTACGATGTTGGCAGAGGGCCTTTAGCATTTCAAAAACTGGTGTTAAATACCTTTGGAATCCAGATTAGCTGTCAATCAAGAAATCGGATGGTCCGGACAAAACCCAGACCCCTCCCTTTTCTGACCAGAAGACTCTGACCAGAGTCATTGTATGACTAGGTTAAAAACACCTTCTCTGTTGAGGCAGGAGCTTGGAGCCACAGGTCCTCACATCTTGATGTTTGGCCTTTGAGGCTGGAACTCAGAAATGTAAACAGCTCTTTTAGAGCAGAGTGCATGGTCAGGGCTAGGGTTGCCAAGTCGGGTGTTGTGCCGCAGCGGGGGACTCCTGGCTGGCGTCTGGAGTGTGCGTGCGTCACCTGGAAGTGACATGACGATGCCGGGCATGCTGGGGGTGGGGCCACGACCATCCGAGGGAAAACCATAGAGTTTTCCCTTGGATGACTGTGGCCCCACCCCCAGCGTGCCTGGCATGGTCGCGTCACTTCTGGGTGACGCGCACGTCGGGGTGGGGCTCTCCCGGGGCCCGATCCGCCGGCAGCGGGGAACGGGCCTCTGGGGCAGGGGTTTCCTCGCCCCCCAGGGGGACTTGGCAAGCCTAGGTCAGGCTGAAGAGCCTCCTGCAAAGCCTTATGGGAGAGAACCAAACAGAGAGGCCTAAGCCAATTCAGGCTGCTGTACAGCACTTCCCCGTCTCGCTTATAATTCTGCCACAGTTACACATATAGTTTTTAGTATTTGGCCCTATATTGTTTCCCAACTAACCCTTTTGGTTCTTGATTCTGCCTCAGTATAAGCCAGATTCATGTCGATTTGTGTATGCTTGTGTATGTAAAGGTCAGAATTACTGGAGGGGGGTATCAAAATCCTTTTCAATGGAAAAAAAACCAGTTTCAGGTTCAGCGCATTGTGTTGGACCTTGCTAGGGTGGTAATTTCAGCTGTCCCTTGGTAACTTAAACCTTGGTGAGGATCGATCACCCTGGGCTGAGTCATTCCGCCCTCCCCTCACCCCACCCCATGTGCAGTTTCAGGCAAACTTCCCCATAGCACCCCTCCCCCCCCATATAAACCTCACATGGTAATGACCCAACCATCTAGTGCTTTCTTCCTAGTTGATGATGACTATTGATTGAAAGTCTCTTCTTGCGGGTGAGTCACGCTGTGATGAAAGCTTCACACAATCAGGCTATCATGTGACGATCGCTGCCTCTGTCATTTGAATCCCTTGGCTATATGAGACAGCTACCTGTGAATGGCAGCCCTGCTGGAGAGGTAAAGATGTGTGCCGAACACCTGACTTGATAGTGAAGCTTGTGAACACAGCAGTTCTTTCAGAATCCCTTTATCAACTGGTCCTGCCGGCTGGAGAAATCCCACAGGCTCTGCTTGAGATCTTCCCACAGAAAGGATTTTACTCCTTTGCCTAATCGTCTTATTAGGTTGCTGCCTGTGACATTATTAGAGAGAGAAACAGTGTAGGCCTCTGTCATGCCTGGATCTTGATTTCTGTGTTTTGCAATTTACCGTAGCCTTAGGTTGCCGAACAAGAGAGGACTTCATCATTACTTCTGCTTTATTTTACAGCAGGCTAGACTTGTTTGGCAAGAAAAAAGAAGGTCATAGGCAGTGTTCCCTCTAAGCTGAGTTAGTGTGAGCTAGCTCAAAGTTTTTTAGCCTTTGGCTCACACATTTTTGTCTTCGCTCAGGAAGGATGGCTCCGGAGCAAACTAATTGATGCAGTAGCCAAATTGCTCACTCACAACTTTAATGCCAGTAGCTCACACAGTACAATTTTTGCTCACAAGACTCCACAGCTTAGAGGGAACATAGGGTTACCAGCTCTGGATGGTGAAATTCTTGGAGATTTTTTGGGGGTGGAACCTGGAGAGGATGGGGTTTCAGGAGGGGAGAGACCTCAGTGAGGTATAATGCTATTGAGTCTATCTTCCAAAGCAGCCTTTTTTCTTCTTCTTCTCTCCAGGGGGACTGCTCTCTGTAACCTGGAGACTAGTTGTAATTCTGGGCAATCTCCAGCCACCACCTGTAGACTGGCAACCCTAGGTAGGTGAAAATGGTACACTCCAGTCTTCTGCATGCATAGACATGGAACACCAGCTCCCAGGGTTTTGTGGTTTTTAACAGCTTGTTTCTATACCCCATGATTGTGGAATAAAGACATGCAAGATAAAGACATGCAAGCAGAGGGAAAACATCTACACAGTGGACTGTGTTTTATTCCTCTGGCGTGGTTTCCTCTGTCTATACACTCCTACTGTTCGTCAGGCCCATACTCCACTTCCTACCAGCTTGCCCACTTAAGTCCAGATTCTATAAACAGTCCAGTACCCAGCTCCAGATAAAGCATGTCCAGTGACCGTGTTTGTTGATACATTTCCATCAATTGTATTGGTTCCCCACTCCTCCGCACAAAGCTGCTGGATGACCTTGGGCAAGCTATAGTTCTGTCAGAGCTGTTCTTGAAAAAGAGCAGTTTCTGTCAGAGCTCTCCTACCTCACAGGGTGTCTGTTGTGGGGAGGGGGAAGGGAAAGGAGTTTACAGAGCTCTGAGTTAGGTTAGGTTAGGTTCAGAGCTCTTCTTACAGGGGCTACTGTAAGCTCTTGGAGGATTGGCTACATTAGGGGTGTGTCGCCTAATATGCAAAGGAGGTCCTGCTACAAAAAGAGCCCTTATCCAATCAGATCTTCAGTGGCCAATCAGAAGCTCTAGCTGGTCCCATCCACTTTCTAAAAACCCTTGGTGGGCTCCAAGTAGGGTTGCCAGCCTCCAGGTGGGGCCTGGAGATCTCCCACCTTTACAACTGACCTCCAGCTGACGGAGATCAGCTCCCCTGGAGAAAATGGCCGCTTTGAAGGGTGGACTCCATGGCATTGTACCATGCTGAGGCCCATCCCCTCCCCAAACCCCACCCTCTCCCGGATCCACCCCCAAAGCCTCCAGGTATTTTCCAACCCAGACCTGGTGGCAACCCTAGCTCCAAGGAAGGTGTCGGTGGGCCTGTCTCAGCCTAACCTACCACATCACAGGGTTTTTGAGAGGATATAATGGAGAATGATGTAAGCCGATTTGAGTTCAAACTTGGGAGGGAGGCAAGGTATAATTGAAATAAATAAATAACTAAATACAATTAAATAAACAGCATAGTAAACTGCATGAAGATTTTGTCAAGCCACCATATTGTCCACAGCATTCTGTGATTTCCCATTCACCCTCACTGTATGTAGGTTACTTTCTTTCACTCTTGCTTTCCTCTATTGACCTGCCTCCATTTTCTATAGCGATGGTCAGGGCTATTTTTGGGCAGGAACGCACAGGAACGGAGTTCCGGCTGGCTCCCAAGTTGGCCACGCCCAGCAGGAACTCATTAGCATAATAGGCCACACCCAACAGCAGACACTCAATAGGAATGGCTACATTAGGGGTGTGTGGCCTAACATGCAAAGGAGTTCCTGCTACAAAAAAAGCCCTGGGGTTTGACAACAAACAAGGTGAACAGAATAAGAAGCAAAAGGTGGGTGTGGCTGGATGACCAGACTTTTGGCAACATGGGGGTGTGGCCTAATATGACAATGAGCTGTGCTGTCAGGGGTGTGGCCTAATATGCTAATGAGTTTCTGCTGTTGGGTGTGACCTATTATGCTAATGAGTTCCTACTGGGCTTTTTCTACAAAAAAACCCCTGGCGATGGTCATAGCTTTGATTCAATCTTTTTGAAGCAATGTTCTAGAGCCAGCCCTATCATTAGGCAGTGTGAGGTAGGTACTAATTTCCAGTTGCACAGATGTGTGGGGTGTGTACCATCTGGAATTTGCACCTCCGGTGCCCAAAATGTCTTTGGCCAGGAGTTTGGCAGATTTTCATGTGGGCCATTAAATGCAACTTTGGCCTTGAGACCAGAAAGCTGGGTGGTGGGGGTGGGGTGGGGAGACGAAGGATGTAAACCTCCTCTTTCAGAGCACCTGAGATGGTGACTGGCATGAGCTGGACTCACGCCACATCTCTGCCCAGCCTAGCCCATGTGCAAAGGGCAGCAGAGTGCTGGTTGGAGTTGGAAGGAAATACATGGACTGGCTTGCAAGCCTGGGTTTCCCCCCCTCCCACGCAGCAATACAGCTGGGGTAGTGTCTGTGCGTAACCCGATAATAACAACTCTGATAACCTTTTTTTTTGCATGGTTTGTTGTGATTCCATAGTTTGGTTTGGGAAAGTCCCGGGATCCTACCTTGCAGCAACGGGTTAGATTACATGACTTCTGCAGCTCATTATGCAAATACTGGAACTTTAAAAAAAACAACACCACAAAAACGTGTAATGACTGCTTGGTTCCTAGAATAAAAAAGTTTTTCCTAATATCCAACCGGTACCTTCCCGCCCTTAATCTAAACCCATTCTTGTGAGTCCTCTCCTCTGCTGCCGACAGGAACAGCTCCCTGCCTTCCTCTAAGTGACTGCCCTTTAAAGACTTAAAAGAGGGCAATTCTGTCCCCCCTCAGCCTCCTCTTTTTCAGACTAAACATTCCCAAGTCCTTTAGCCTTTCCTAAAAGGGCTTGCCCGGGCCCCCCCCCCCACCACCCTCGTCGCTCTCCTCTGCACCCGCCTCATTCTGTCCACATCCTTTTTGAAGTGAGGCCTCCAGAACTGCACACAATACTCTAGGTGTGGCCTGACCAATGCAGCGTACATATCTCAGAGACTGCATTTCCCCTTCTGCTGCACAGTGTTCTTCACTGTTCTCATACCAGGTGTCCTTCTGGGGTGCTTTGATGACAACATACCTTTAAGCCCATGGATTTCCCCGTTGTTTTGATGACCTAGCCTTCCTCTTTCATTCTCTCCTTTTTTCTTATCTTGCTTCCTCCTAACTTTGTTTTTCTTTCCCATTCTTGAAAACCCCTGGGGAGAGTTCTGTGCCTCAGTGACTTTGACAGGGTGGTGTTTGGTTCTTGTTTGTATTTCAAGCATTCGTCCAAGAAATAAGCAGTTGCCCATAAAAAGAGAGAAGACAAAAATGGGTATATGTGGAGGCTGCTAGCCGGTGGTAAGGTATTCTGCTGGTAGCTATGATGTCATTTGGGTTCATTTATTTAAGTACACCTGATTAAATAACTCCATCATCTGCAGGTCATTTACCAGGAACCTCTTTCCAAGTACAGATAGGCCCTGACTGCTGCCAAAACAGTGCTCTGAGGCCACACCCCCTTCACATCCAGGTGCTTGTAGAAATATGCATTGATGACACAGTTTCACAGAATGTGCACAAACCTGGCCACATGGGAACACAGGTATGTAGTTGGCTGTTGAAACACCACAGCCTTGAGGGTGGATTCGGACAATTCATTTCCCTCCCCTGCCCAGTCATACAATGGACAGGATCCAGATTTCACCCAAGGTCTTTTACTCATCAGGATTTTTCAATCTTAATCTCTTAGTATTTTTTTCCTGTGCCACATTATTTCAAAAGCTTCTTGTTCAAGTGTGGTTAGTAAGGTTGCTAGCCCCCAGGTGGGAGCGGAGGATCCTGATCTGACGGACTCCAATATGCCACCGGCCAGTTGGCCAGCGGGTGGGAGCCCCGCCCCCCAAACCCAACACCCAGCACAATATCCCCAGCATGATGATATCACATGGAGTGACGTCATCACGCTGGGGCCGCTGCATGGTGACGCTCTAGTATTTTGCGCAAAACTTTATGGTAACCACCATAGAGTTTTGCCCAAAATACTAGAGTGCCACCACGCAGCGTCCCCAGCGTGATGATGTCACTTCCACATGATGTCATCACACTGGGGATGTCACACGTGGCGACATCACCCCTCTCCCTGCACTCCTGGAGAGCACCCCCCGTCGGGAAGCGAAGAGGACCTGGGAACTCTAGTGGTTAGCCAAGTGGAGAGGTTAGGGTTGCCAGCTCTGGGTTGGGAAATACCTGGAGATTTGGAGGGTGGAGTATAGGGAAGGAGGGGTTTGGGAAGGGCAGGGACCTCAGCAGAGTATAATGCCATAAAGTCCACTCTCCAAAGCAGCCATTTTCTCCAGAGGAACTGATCTTGGTCATTTGGAGATCAATTGTAATAGCGGGAGGGAGATCTCTAGGTGCCACCTAGGGGTTCATAACCCTAGGCGAAAGCAGACCCAGCTCCCTACCACTGCTCATCTGGCCAGCAGGGGGAACTTTCCCCCCAAAAGAGGGAGAACCATCCAACGTACTGCCCACGTGCCCCGGAAGTGATGTCATCACATCCGGGACATCGAGTTGATGCTCTGGTATTTTAGCAAAAACTTTGTGGTAGAAGTCATATTTACCATAGAGTTTCTACCCAAATACCAGGATGTCGCCCTGACATCCTGGCTGTCATGGCATCACTTCCGGGTCACGAGGGCAGTGATCTGACACGTTGCTGTCCATCAGCTGGGCCTCTTTGACACGTTGCTGTCCATCAGCTGGGCCTCCCTGCTGCTCCCAGTATGTTCCCTGACCTGGCAACTGTAGAAGGCAAAGGAGATACTGACATCCAAAAAAAGACATGTCTAATGCCTTTTAGGGGTTCATAGAATCCACGGCAGTCTGGCAACCCTAACTGCAGGGTGTAGGGTTGGCCAACCTCCAGGTGGGGCCTGCAGATCTATCGGAATTACAACTGATCTCCAGATGACAGAGATCGGTTACCCTGGAGAAAATGGCTGCTTCAGAGGGTGGAATCAATGTCATACCCTCTCCCACGCTCCCCAGGTTCTCCCTAAAATCTCCAGGAATTTTTCAGCCTGGAATTGGTAACCCTAGTAGGGGGTGTGGGGGGCTCTTTTGCTGTAGGGGGTTTATTCAAGGTACTACAAAGGCCTTAGGGGCCTTGGGCCCACTTTCCTGCAGCTAGGACTGCCTCTTCTTTTATGCTCTGCCATGACAGCTTCACTCATCTGAGCAAAACCTTCTGAAGGTGTCATTCTGCACATGGGTAAGATGAGCAATTCCCTGTTCACATTAAGGTTTCTAACCTCCAGTTGGTGGCTGGAGATCACCAGGGATTACAACCGATCTCCAGACGACAGAGATCTAGGCTTGTCAAGCCCCCCCCCAGAGGCCTGTTCCCTGCTGCTGCCGGATCGGGCCCTGGGGGGAACTCCACCCCCACATGCACGTCACCAGGAAGTGACACGACCACGCTGGGCACGCTGGGGGCGGGGCCACAGTCATCCGAGGCAAAACTCTATGGATCGACCCGGGAGTCCCCCGCTCCGGAACAAGGTGAGACTTGGCAAACCTACAGAGATCAGTTCATCTGGAGAAAATGGGCATTTTGGAAGGTGGACTCTATGGCATTATGCTGCAAACCCCGCCCTCCTCAGGCTCCGCCCCCAAATCCTCCAGGTATCATACCCTGCTGAGGTCCCTCAGGTTCCCGACTCAGAGCTGGCAACCCTAGTTCACATGCATTCTTTGTGGTGGGTCCCACCTTGTGGAACGGCCTGCCTGAGCAGGTCAGGAAGGCCTAGGGCAGGCTGGCAACCCACATGAGATTGAGGGAGGGGGTGGAGACTTATGTGAACGGCATCCTCCAACAGTGTAATGTCATTTCCAGCTGTATAACCAGAAGTGGCATCTCTGCATTGCAGAGCACTATAGGATTTTCCCCAAACTCTGTTGTTAAAACCATAAAGTTTCAGAGGAATCCCTAGAGCATCCTGAGATGCTGTTACATCACTTCTGGTTATGTGGAACATAAAAACTATCAATCCTTTTGTTGAAAAATGGTCTCCGGTCATAAGTGACATGGCACAGAATGGAATTATTCCTGATTATTTAGTTTCATCTGAAGTGTTTATTCTATAAAACCCAGATTTAGAGTATGTTTTAATTCTGATCAATAAATACTAGCTAGTTGAACTCAAATTCTTACATATATACAAGATGGTTGCTAACCCAACTGTATTATTAGAAAACCTGTTAAGAGTTTTAATTAGCTAAGTTTTAGGTAGATATACTGAATAAAATATCAATAATATTATTAATGTTAAATAGTTTGTATCGTTTGGGATTCTCTGTATCAATTGTTTTATACTTATTTATTAAAAATTATTCAATTTTAAAAAAAACCTGTCTTCCCAAGAAACCCCTCCCACTTCTTTCATGCTGCAGAACATACAAAAAAGAAATGGTATGTTCAGAACAGCTTTCCCATAAAGGAATTAGAAATGTAGTAGAATGCATCATTTCAGAAGCGTGCTTTTATAACAGAATAAGATTGCAGTGTACTGTAATGTTTTTGCAGGTGTCATCCTGCTCTTACTGTGTTGCCGTCTGCCTTTGTAATCCACTTTCTGCATTGTTTGATTCATCTTGCCTGCTGTTTGCATTGTTTTCTAATTCTGTAATCTTAGTCCTAGTTCATTGCTCATTGGTTGATATATGCTGTCTGCATTGCATTGTTTTTATACTCTGCAATCTGCCTGGAGCCTCAGGGGTTTTCCACATAGGGACAGGTTGGTGTAGTTTCCCTGCAGCTGCTAATACAGTGCAGCAGCAATACTGGCTTTCCCAGTAGTTTTTTTTTTTTTAACTTGGCTATTTACTAGTTATTATTATCATATGGCATTGTGTGTAGTAAAGCCAGGAGACCCTAAGATTGTCTGGCAACCTGAAGTTCTAGCTCTTTTAGTATTATGCACCATCAGGTGGCGAGCTAGACGTTTTTAAGGCAAGAGACGTTTCAGAGGTGGTTTGCCATTTCCTTCCTCTGCCACACAACCCTGGTATTCCTTGGAGGCCAAATGCTAGCCATGGCTGACCCTGCTTAGCTTCCAAAATCTGATGAGATCAGGCTATCTTGGGCTATCCAGGCCAGGATAGGTAGGGTATAAAACGAGTAAATAGATGCATTTTGAGGGTCAACATCAGCCTCAGCTCAAGAGGTTCTCAGTTAAAGACTTGCAAGTCCCTGGCAATACCGGATATTCCTTCTGATCTGGTAAGCTTGCCTGGGCAAAACAGAAGGGAGCAAGAGGAAGAATGAGACGTCGAAGGAAACAGGTCAGGGCTCAACCAAAAATGGGACATGCGCTCCAGTTCCCAACTCTGAAGATGCTTTTTATGAGCCAGCTGTTGGTGTGAGCATGTGCCTCTGCTACCTGATATGCCTTGGAGGTCGCCCGTCCAAATACTAGCCAAAGCCAACCCTGCTTAGCTTCTGAGATCTGATGAGATCAGACTAGCCTGGGCTATCCAGGTCATGTCTATTTACAACTTCAAGTGTTACATCGATATACCGTTACACCAAAATATGCATCAGGTACCCTGAATTCCCAGCTATCTTTTCCTTTAAAAATTAGATTCTTTTGAACTATGGTGCTGGAGAAGACTCTTGAGAGTCCCTTGGACTGCAAGAAGATCAAATCAGTCAATCCTCAAAGAAATCAACCCTGACTGTTCCCTGGAAGGCCAGATAATGAAACTGAAGCACAAATACTTTGGCCACCCAATGAGAAGGGAGCACTCACTGGAGAAGACCCTGATGCTGGGAAAGATTGAAGGTCAAAGAAGACGAGGACGGCAAAGGATGAGATGGTTAGACAGCGTCATAGATGCAACGAACATGAAATTGAGCCAACTTCAGAGGACGGCGGAAGACAGGAAGGCCTGGCGTGATCTGGTCCATGGGGTCGCAAAGAGTCGGACTCGACTGTGCGACTGAACAACAACAACAACAAGCTCATTTGATTGCAGAGAAATGTTTCCCTCCCCATATATCTCTGCAAGAAAGGGGGCTAGAAGCTTACTTTTAAAAAAATGGAAGCTGAAAATTCATTTTTGTTGTTGTTGTTGTTAGGAGAACCTAATGCATTTTTTTTTTTTGCATAACAGTATATTGATACCACACTATTAAATCGCCAGTTGAAAAAAGACAAGAAAACCCTCTGTAGTAGGAAGATGAAATGACTACCGTGGTTTAAATGTTAAACCGTGGTTTAAATGTTGGTTGTGTGGGTGGGGTCAGGAAGATCCAAACTTTTCTGTGCACATGGCAGCCATCCAGGCTTGGCTGCGATCTTTCCCAAAACTTTGGAGCCAAGCAGGTTTGGGAAAGGTCAAAGAAAAGCCAGGGAAACCCGTGCATGAAAGTACTGTGATGTTGTGGAGAACCACACAACCCCCCCACACACACACACACTTCCCAACAGCGTCACACTTGGGGCGAATAACCCATGCAGAAACACCCTCAGTGAGAAAGGCAGGCTATAAGCAACTTAAAATTTAAAAGTCAATAAAAATATAAAAAGATGTATTACATGCCACGTGGAACTCCCATTTAATTTCTACTTGTGGCTAAATGCAGTCAAAGAACAACTAAGCAGTGCCAAAAAGTTACAATGTGGAATCAGCCTCCAAGGCACGGCTGATCACGGATAATGGCTTGACCTATCTCCCTGGGTTTGGCTTCTGCAACGTTACAAAAAGGTGATAAGATCATTTTTACCATAAAAGAACTACCTCCTTCCATTCATCATTCCATCCCAGTAGGCTAAAATATAACCCCCAAGTTATTGCAGATTGGAACGCCTGGCTGCACAAGGGTCCCTTTATGGGGATTCACCAATACCAACCTTCTTATAAATGTCTTTTAGTGATATTTAGGGCGTCTGGCCTTGTGTGGCGTTGCCTCCACCTTGGTTAGATGATCAAGTTCTTCCATCTCTATGAAGTCCTCCTACCAGCTTCAGGTCATCTTTTCAAGGCTATGGAGGTGAAAATTATCTTAATAACGTCTCTTTAGACTTTATAGTTAATTGCACCGTACAACTTAATCACAGATGTGCACAGGCCGTGCTTAGTAAATAAGTACCTGCGCTTTATTAAGTAGCACTTTGCTGCTACAAATCATTTGTACATGTTAATTTGTTACAGCCACACTCACTTTAGGGAAGTGACACAGAGTCATGCTCCTTCCATAGAAGTGTCGCTGGCGGACTTGTAAAACGTCGTCCTTGTCTGAGGCGTTGGACTCGACTGTTCCTTGGGTGCGGTGGACCGCCTTGACACGGCGATCTTTGTGGGCCTTCTCGTACGCGGTGGCCTCCCGGACCACCTTGTCCAGGTCCAGGTCATCCTGGCTGACCAGTTTCCGGTGTAGCTTGGGCTCTCAGAGGCCCACCAGGAACTGGGTCAGCAAGGTGTCCGCGAGCAGCGGGAAGGTGCAGTTGGTGGCTGCTCGCCTGAGCCCGGCCAAGAAATTGTAGGCCAATTCGTCAGGGCCTTGGACCCTCGCGCAAAAGTCCATGCGCTCGGCAAATTTCGTGGGCTTAGGCGAAAGGTGGTCGGTCAACGCTTTCACCAGCATGGAGTATAGCTCATCCTTTGTCTTTTTGGGTGCGATGAGGTCCTTGAGCAGTAGAACGGTGCCCATGCCGCACAACTGTAGGAAGTGAGCTTTTTTCTTCCCCTTGTCTGCGATGCCGTGGCAGTCAAAATAGTTTTCCAGGATTTC
>NW_015161430.1:233928-259123 GCF_001447785.1 Gekko japonicus
GGTGGCCTCCCGGACCACCTTGTCCAGGTCCAGGTCATCCTGGCTGACCAGTTTCCGGCGTAGCTTGGGCTCTCGGAGACCCACCAGGAACTGGGTCAGCAAAGTGTCCGTGAGGTGCGGGAAGGAGCAGTTGGTGGCCGCTTGCCTGAGCCCGGTCAAGAAACCGGAGGCCGATTCGTCCGGGCCTTGGACCCTCGTGCAAAAGTCCATGCGCTCGGCAAATTTCGTGGGCTTAGGCGAAAGGTGGTCGGTCAGCGCTTTCACCAGCACGGAGTAGGGCTCAACCTTTGTCTTTTTGGGTGTGATGAGGTCCTTGAGCAGTAGGGCGGTGCCCATGCCGCACAACTGTAGGCAGTGAGCTTTTTTCTTCCCCTCGTCCGCGATGCCGTGGCAGTCAAAATAGTTTTCCTGGATTTCTATCCAGGTCTCCAACTCATTGAGGCGGGTGTCAAAGGCGGCGATGTTACTCTGGGTGGTCACCATTGTGCTGCGGCCACATGGCTGGGGTAGCTCAGGAACGGCGGCGGCGGAGGAAGCGGCGCAGCGAGTTTCGGAGCCTGGAGCGGAGCAGTGAGCAGCAGCCGGAGACTCTGGTTGCGGAACGGAGCGGCTAGCGGGGGTCTTGGCGTCGGGGCTCGATGCGGTGCTCGGGTCAGCGTCCGGGTCGTTGTTCATGGTGGTGGAGATCCCACCTTCGTCGCCAGTGAAATGTACGCAAACGGAGAGTGATTTCAGCTAAGCATACTTTTATTAGTCAGGAACAAGACACCTAGGCCGGCTCGCAGGCCGGCTTATATTCCTACTGAAACCCACCACCAAAACACACACCCCACTCCCGATAGGCTATTTACAGTGACCGAGAGACCTATTGGCCTCACGGCCTGGGACCTAGCCCTTTCATTGGGCCTGGCTAGGATCCTACTGGCCCATTGTCTTTTGGCATGAAGCTTGAGGTGTTTGTGCCTGGGCAAGTCCAGGCATGCCCGGCCGTGTCAGGGCTCGATACACTACAGAACCGTTGTAACCAAGTTTGTTCGCAGTAGCTTGAATTGTTCTGAAGCTGGTTTAAATTTGTGGCGTACTACAGTACTAGGAACATTTCCACGCTGACAAGTTTGCAAAGGGGTTTTGACAGTATACAGGATGCAAAACATTCCACAATGGTCCACTAATGATTATTGGGGGGGTTCCGATTCTCTGTGTGGTCGGAACGCTTTGCAAACGTTTTCCAGCCAGTCTGCATTCCTTAAAACACACACACACACATTCTTTGCTTGCATAGCTGACAAAACGCTAGGCCAAGTATGTGACATCAAAGTGAAATGTGTGAGGCTCTTCTCTAGCTCCACAAACTTTGCAAAGCTTGCAATCAAGAAAAGAGAAACTTTTATTCGGCATTGGTGGAATTTTGACGTTAATTCTTGATTTATCTCTCTTAGGGTGAAAATAGTTGGGGAATTACTAGAGCATTGCAAATAGGGTGATGTGACTTCTGCCTGCTCACCAGAAGTGCTGCCAGGACTTTTGTCACACTCCCGTTCCTCAGACTCCACCCACAAAAAGCTCCCGGGAATTGCCAGCAAAGGGCTGGCAATGCTAATTTGCTCACCCGCAATGGGTAACCTCCCTACCGTTGGCTCCAATCCCACACTATTGGGAAACTGAGGAGCGTGGGAAAAAATGGCCAGAAAACAGCCTCCAGAGTGAAGCTCTAGGAATTTCCGTGTCTCTCTCTGGTCTTTGACATAAAGATTAGGGGAAATTCCCTGAGTATTATCCGGAAGTGATGTCACATCCTCTCCAAACTCCACCCTCCCTAGGCACTGCCAGTACCTTCAAATTTCCCAGCATTTGCTGGCAACTCTACTGCCACGGGAAATTTATCCTCCCCCAAAACAAGGATTGTTAAAAAGGAATGTCCCACATATCCGTGTCTGACCAGTCAGTGCATACCAAATGTCCACCCCTTTTAATAATACTTTTTATGAAGTCTAAAAAAGAACTCATAACAAATGCAAGGAAAAGGGCCACAGAAAATACCCGTTCTCCCAGTCTGTGGGGGTGCTTTTTAGAGGGAGAGAACAGCACAAGGGGAAAGGGCCTTTTAAAAACCTTTCTTCCTCTCTAATTTCCTGAAGGAAAACACCAACTTTTCTTGTCAGAAAACACAGTTACCCAAATTTCTTTCCGAGTGGGAATGGAAATCACTTGAGACGCCGTTTAAAAATTTGCAATGCAGTCCTTAACTGAGTTTGACTCTTTTAAGCCCATTGACTTCAATGGATTTAGAAGGGGGGAACTCTGCTTAGGATGATATTTTTTAAAACCTGGCTTCCCCTGCATCGAGACAAACAAACAAAACCAACTCCCCAAACCAGCAGTTGCATTGGGGGGGGGGGGAAGGCATTTTAAAATAAGCATGGAACTAACCACTACACTTAGGGCTGCCAAGTGGGGGCGGGGAACTCTATGGTTTTCCCTTGTATGGCCGTGGCCCCACCCCCAGCGTGCCCGGCGTCCTCCCGTCATTTCCGGGTGATGTGCATGTGGTGCGCGCAAAGCGCGTGCGCGCACACACAAGATGCCGGCCGAGAGCCCCCTGCTCCTGGCGAAGATACACTTGACAACCCTAACTGCACTTGATGTTGTTCTAGACGGAGTTAATGACCCACACTTTGATGGAACATCAGGCCCAAGGCTGACTGTTTGATTGTGCTCTGGGAATGCCAGCCTCCAGGTGGGACCTGGAGATCCCCTGGAATTACAGCTCATCTCCAGACTACAGAGATCAGTTCCCCTGGAGACAATAGATGCTTTGGGGGTTGAACTCTAGGCCACTGTACTCCACTGAGGTCCCCGTCCTCCCCAAGCTCCATCACCAAATCTCCAGGAGTTTCCCAACCTGGATCTGGCAACCCTACCCCCCCACCCTCTGCTGGTGGCCAGCGGGGACCTGGCAGCCCTATGCTCTTGTGATGTGTGTTCATCCGCCTGCCTTTGGCAACCCGCAAGTTAGGTAAGAGGCCCCAAGACTTCCTGTCAAAGGCTTCCTGTCCTCTCCTAAGGGCTTCCCCTCTGGAACTTGAATCTGTCCGTGGAGTTCCCTTACTCATGGTGCAAATATGAAAATTAGTAAGTCATCCAGTTCAGCCTTTGTTCATCCTGTTTTTAAAATCCTCCAGCGGACAGTCTAATGACAGAGCATTCTTCTCTCCAAATAGAATATGCCACCTTTGCTACTGCAGGCTTGATAGAAAGTATGCTTGCGGATGGTTGGCGTATACGACAATAAGCTTGTGGTGCTCGCCCCTCTCCAGCCCCACGGGTTTGCCCTCTGCCATCTCGTCCAGCGTACCCAAAAGGACTCCCAGGTCTTCAGAATGGAAAGAGGAGGGGGTCGTGCCGATTCGTTCCTTTCTCTTCCCGGGACCCCTGAGCTCTCCCCTGAGCTCTCCGCCTTAGAGCAGGGGTCTCCCTTTCCTCCCCAGCCTGCTGTCAAGACCTCCCTAATCAGGATTCGTAAATCCAGAGGTCATTTCGGGGGGGATCGCGGGGGATCGCAGTTCCCCCGGGTGAGGTACGGGGGAGGGGCACATGATGAAGCCCCGCCCCCTGCTTCCGGCTGCCCCACTTCCGGCCCTCATTCAGCCAGGAGGAGGCAGGAGAAGAGGGAGGCTAAGTTGCTTCCTCCCTGCCTCTCCCCACCCCTGCCTGCCTGGGGCCAGGGAGGGCCTTCGCGGGGCTTCCTTGCACTCCCGCCGGCCTTGCAGATCCACCGCCGGGCCCCTCATGGGGCTTGGCAGTTGAGCTCAAAGGCCGGTGGCGGCGGCCGGGACCGTTGGGGGCGGGGTGTGTGGCCTTATGACACACTTTTGGTGATATCAGGGGGTGTGGCCTTATGACACACTTCCGGTGATGTCAGGGGTGTGGCATATGCTAATGAGTTATGCTATTGAGTCCCCCTAGCTCTTTTTCTACGAAACAACCCCTGTGTAAATCCCCCCCGTGTATGGCTCCTCCCTCTGCACCTGGCTCACCCAATCCCTGCTCCCCTGGCTGTCCTATGGGCAGCTGCATCTACTGGAGGAAAATGCCCCTTCCACTCCCATGGTTCATTGCCCACTCTGCCACTCACTGGCTCTTCCTTTGCTGGGCTGAGAGGCTGGCTGAATCAGGTCATCCTCCTGTCTGGCTGGGGCCTTCCTTCCTTGGGCCCGCCCCATCATGAGGCTGCTGCCAACAGCGGGCTCCTGATTGCGGCTGCGGATGTCATTGGTCCATTGGCTTCCCATGCTGATGTTATCAGGTCATGTCCTGCAACTCTTGTTGCTGGAGAGACCCTTTGCATTGGTGGGGCCTTCTGGTCTGGGTCCAGTGTCACCACTGCCACTGCCTTGTTTCTCCAGCTGGGCCCCAGGGACTGCTGGTATTGCTGGCATGAGTCTGGGACGAACCCCACTGCCAGACAAAGCTTTACTCTTAAATTCTCATGAGGCCATGAAGCAAATTGGGTAGGGTTGCCAGCCCTTCGCTGGGAACCTGAAAAAGACGTACCGGGCTCTGGAGTGGGGGCTGGAAATGAGATTGTGTGATGAACGATGTCACTTGTGATTGAAAAAGTGGAAGTAATATCACGGCGTTATGATGATGCTCTAGGAATCCAACAAACCTCTATGTTTACCATAGAGATTTTTTTTTATTCCTAGAGTGTCACTGGCCCCTTTCACATTGAGGAATTTCACATTACCCTTTTTAACCCGTTTTGAAGCTGTTTTTGATCCGTCGTGGAGAAACCGGTATAGGGCTGCCATTTCACACATGGCTTTCCCCTTCCGGTAAAGAGCTGGATCTGAAGCGGTTTGCCATTTCAGACTGCACCCCTTTTTCCCGCTTTTCTTCCCCCCCCCCGCTGTTTTTTGCCCGCGCGGGCGATCTCCGGCTTTTTTTTTTTACGTTCACTTTTGGGCACTATAGCGCTACAGTGCTATAACACAACACTCCAGGCTGCTATAGTGCTATAACACAGCACTCCAAGCCGGAGATTGCCCGCGCAGGCAAAAAATGGCGGGAAAAAGTGCATTGGAACTGGGAGAGGAAACTGAAGACTACTTGGAAGCAGTTGACAGGTAAAACTCTTCAGCCCCGTTTCCTAAATGGGACAGAAGCATTTGTGTGTGAAATTACAAATATATTCCAGTAGGGAACCGGTTCTAAAACGGTTCTGTCTGAAAATGACAGACCAGAAACCGTTTGGGAACCGTTCCTCTTCCGGATTATATCGTCTGTCTGAAATTCCTTATTATCATTCTAAACCGGATGTTATCCGTTGTTGACCCGATTCCAAGTAAAGCGATACAGGGACGGGGTTCCTACAGCAAATTTCATCCCATTAATGGGTTGTCTCTGAAGTGCTATGGCCAGTTCAAACTGCCACTTCCCCCTCACCCTTTCCCCCCGAAAATTCTAAGTTGAATGCTAAAGCAATATAGTCTCTAAGTTTTTTGCGTAACATCATTGCGTCAAGGGTGTCACGTGGGGACGTTACTGTTTGTGGGTGGGGTTCCCCCCCCTGGCCAGTTGGCTGGCAGCAGTCAGAAGCCCCCAAAACCAGGGAATTCCCCACCTGGGCCTGGGGAATGGCAACCTAACTCAGTAGCCCAGATATTAGCTGTAATTCCAGATCTCTAGGCCCCATCTGGAAGTTGGCAACCCTGTCCTTGATATGCAAACAAGGGTGTTATAAGGACAAGAGAGTGTACTTAGTTTTATCTGTTGAAAAAAAATTAATGGATATGTAATATGGATTTTCAGGCCCAGAATTTCAGACCCCCAGATGATGTGGCATAAATTTACTGTAAAATGCAGGTGCTTTTCTTATTCGGCAACATCTGCAGATATCGTGAAATGAAACACAAGATAATTAGTTCCAGATAAATAAAGCTCTTCATCAGTGTCACTGGAAAGTTGCAGGGTGGAGAACGCCTGTTCCAGGAAATTCAACCCAAAGCTTTGGTGTGGTGTGTGACAGTGTCAGGCAGAGGAGGTCTAAATGGAGCCCCCGCACACATGTGTTTGCGGAAAATAACTCTTGACCAAGGTAACACATGAGAATTATGAAACCACAAATAGATCACAGCTGAGTGAACAGCTGAATGGTTAAGCTCTGGAACTCATGGTAACAGCAAAGAGGTATCACAACACAACAGTACCACTTACGCCTGCGGCCCCCGCTCACATCTTATCTCTGTTTCTATGCACTCAAACTGAATCTGTGTAATCTTATCACTGTCGTAGCTCCTACAGTTATGTTTCAGACCTGGAGTAAGGAAATTAGAGCTCTAATCAGGGGTCATTTCGTAGAAAAAGAGCTAGGGGAACTCATTAGCATAACTCATTAGCATATGCCACACCCCCTGACATCACCGGAAGTGTGTCATAAGGCCACACCCCCTGACATCACCGGAAGTGTGCCATAAGGCCACACACCCCGCCCCCAACGGTTCCGGCCGCCGCCGGCGGCCTTGCAGCTCCACTGTCGAGGCCCATGAGGGGCTCGGTGGTGGACCTGCAAGGCCGGCGGGAGTGCAAGGAAGCCCCGTGAAGGCCCTCCTTGGCCCCAGGCAGGCAGGGATGGGGAGAGGCAGGGAGGAAGCAACTTACCCTCCCTCTTCTCCTGCCTCCTCCTGGCTGAATGAGGGCCGGAAGCGGGGCGGCTGGAAGCAGGGGGCGGGGCTTCGTAATGTGCCCCGCCCCAAGTACCTCACCCAGGGGAACTGCGATCCCCCGCGATCCCCCCCGAAATGACCTCTGGCTCTAATAATGCCTGGGGATGTTACTCCTGTTTCATCGTTTCGTGACGGTAACAGTAGAAAAGCCAGATTCAAGTCCAGTAGTATCTTGGAGACCAGCGAGGTTTTCAGGGTATAAGGTTTCAAGAGTCAAAGCTCAGGACTTTGGTCGAATCTGCATTTGCATTTTTAAATCAGTTTTGTGCTGCTGTGACACCGTCTTTCTCTATGCTTGTTGGAATGTTGTTTGGAGAAGATTCTTTTAAAGCAGTGTGGAGGTGCAATGACAGTGGAGCCGCCATGAAAGGACGATAAACATATGCGGATGTGCAAAAGTATGCTAACACTCTTGAGGTGTGAAAACGAAACCAAATGTAGACAGCTTTTTTGAAGACGGAGTCAAAAGCCTGAGACACTGGTGGGAATGACAAATGCAGATTCGACCAATTTGACTCTCGTAAGCTTATATCCTGAAAACCTCATTGGTCTCTACAGTGCTACTGGACTCGAACCTAGATCTGCTGTTTCAGAGTGTTTTGTAATACAGGCTGCTACGGACCGGCATATGCATATTTAATACTCCCCTTCACAAACTGGTTGAGAAGAGTCAGAGAATGAGCCTTCCTTAAGGGCCTAAAGAAATGTTATGTTTTCCCTGGGGATGTCCTTCAATCAGCTTGAGAGATCGGGTTCTCTAGTTCTGTGCTTCCCAGGTGTGTGTAAGCCTAATTCGAGACCATAGCATGCATGGAGAGGGAGCTTAGACCTTCCTCGTGTACCATTTTCTTGACCTGAAATGATCCCAGGGAACTCCTATTTGCCACACTGAGGGGTCTCCCTTGTCCAAAAGATGCCAGGCTGACTAAGACCAGGGCCAGGGCTTTCTCTGTGGTGGCTCCACACTGGTAGAATGAGCTCCCTGAAGACATCAGGGCCCTGCGGGACCTTTTACAGTTCCGCAGGGCCTGCAAGATGGAGCTCTTCCACCAGGCATTCGATTGAGGAGCCACACTTAAGAGTTCAGTATAGGTTTAAGACTCCACGCCCTGGAACCATCAGCAGCAGCCTGTTCATCGCCGATATAAATTGGAACTTAGTATGGGACCAGGATAAATAATAGTCCCAATAATATTGCTGACTGTACTCCTGCTATGATTGATCTGAACCGTGTTCATCGTATTTGTAATATTTCACACTAGCACTACTAAATGTATTATAAGTGTCCTGTTTTATCTGTTTTAATCTTTTATGTAAGCCGCCCTGAGCCTGCTCTGGTGGGGAGGGCGGGGTATAAATCAAATCAATAAATAAATACATGTAAGGTAAAGGTAAAGGTTTCCCTTGCTCGAAAGCTTGTCGAATCCGAATCTAGGAGGCCAAAGAGCCAGCGCTGTCCAAAGACGTTTCCGTGGTCATGTGGCCGGCATGACTAAACGCAGAGGCGCATGGAACGCTGTTACCTTCCCACTGAAGCGGTACCTCTTTATCTACTTGCAGTTTCTTGCTTTTGAACTGCTAGGTTGACAGGAGCTGGGACCAGAGACGGGAGCTCACTCCGTCACGTGGCACTAGGGTCTCGAACTGCCGAGCTACTGACCTTCCGGTCTGCAGCTAAGTGTCTTAACCACTGAGCCACTGTGGCTCCGATGGACTATTTCCCCCAGCAGGGCAAAAAACAGCTCTCCAGGACTGTTTCATTAGAGAAAATGGCACGGGGGGGGGGGTGTCTAAGAGCCCTCCTCCCTGCACACTGTTGTTCCAATCCAAACCAGGCATGTATATACCTAAGAAGCGGTCAACTCCAGAACTTGGATTGACCTGAGGCTGTTCCTGGGAAGAATGTAGCTCATGGTTAGGCCCACAGTGTCTGTGGAATGCAGTCTCTCTTGGGGCTGATTCACAAGTTAGTGGCCCAGATTCTCTTCTACCGATTCATCACCCTGACATTCTAAAATCCTGCAACCGGGAAATCTGGGTTCAGCATCGATTCTGCAAATTTGCAATAATCAGAGGTCATTTCGGGGGGGACCGTTCCCCCGGGTGAGGTGAGGGGGGGCGGGGCACATGACGAAGCCCCGCCCCCTGCTTCCGGCTGCCCCGCTTCCGGCCCTCATTCAGCCAGGAGGAGGCAGGAGAAGAGGGAGGGTAAGTTGCTTCCTCCCCGCCTCTCCCCACCCCTGCCTGCCTGGGTCCAGGGAGGGCCTTGGCGGGGCTTCCTCGCACTCCCGCTGGCCTTGCAGGTCCACCGCCGGGCCCCTGATGTCAGGGGGTGTGGCATATGCTAATGAGTTATGCTAATGAGTTCCCCTAGCTCTTTTTCTACGAAATGCCCCCTGTCAATATAGTTGAGGAAATGGCATCCCCTTCGATGACATCCTACCCAGAAAGATGTCTCCAGCTTATGGATTTCGTAGGTGATAACGGATTCACAGAGGAGACTGAGAATACAGCCAGCAGAATGTGCCTGTGTTTCAGAGGCAGAGCCTGCTGAAGGTCCCCGGTTCAGTCCCTGACATCTCCAGTTAAATGGCATAGGTAGCACATGTTGAGAAAGACATTCCTCTGCCTGGCACTCTGGAAAACAGACAATGTTGAGATAGAGGGACCCTAGTGTAAGGCAGAGGGGGTCCCTGGTTGACCACTGTTGAAAACAGGATGCTGGACTAGATAGACCACTCCTCCAACGCTACACCAGCAATTTTTGATTTGGGAATAGGGGTGGGAAAAGATAGTCACAGTATATATCAAGGGTGCTAAATAGGGTTGCCAGTCTCCAGATGGAGCCAGGAGATCTCCTGCTATTACGATTGATCTCCAGCTGATATAGATCAGTCCCCCTGGAGAAAATGGTTGCTTTGGATAGTGGACTGTATGGCTGAGGTCCCTCCCCTCCCCAAATCCCGCCATCCCCCCCCCCCAAATCACCAGGTATTGCCTTTCCCAGAGCTGGCAGCCCTGGTGCTAAATATGCAATATAGAACATAACGTAAACATCCAGGACTGCATGAATAACTTAAACTGCCTTAGCTGCAGATGGGAGGCAATTGCTTTTTGCAAAGGTCGGCTCTTGTGGCCTATTGGGCTTCTCTGCTTTGTCCGTCGAGCCCACACAAAACTCGAGCTTGCCTGGCCTTTCCGCAATGCCCAAGACCATGAGCGATAATAAAGAACTCAAACATTGACACCGAAATGCTCTCTCTCGAGCAGCTGCTCTCCGTGTCCTGCTCCTCTTGTGATCTTCAAGAATTGTGCAAGAACAGCGTGTTCCGGACTCCGGAGAGACACCTGGCATGTCTTGCTTGGAGGAGGATAAGAGGAGTCCGTTGCAATTAGCAATAGGCTCGGACATCAAAGCTCATATCTGAACTGGGCTTCCCCCTACCCCCCCAAATGTCAAGGGTATTTGGATGTAGGTTTATGATTCAGAGCTGATTCAAAATGCCACGGATTTCTCCGGACAGGCGGTCTAGTATTTCCAAGGGCTGTAACACCACGTGTGAGGGCAAGTAAATACTTGATTAACATCCTGACTCTAAACAAAATCTGGCAAAGAAGGGGAGTGTGTCCAGTGCAGGGTCTCAGACAGTTGGCTTGGGACTTTTGTACGAAACAAAATGGGGGACTTGAAAGTAGCAGATTGTTGGGCAGGCCGGATGCCGTGCCTCTTGTATGCTCTGCACTGATGCCACGACTTTCTCCGTTTGCAAACTAGATGGATGAGAACGGTGAAGGACCATTGTGGGTTGAAACCGAAGCCCATTCTGCATCTAGCATTCGCTCCGCTGTTTTACCAAACCCACATTGGAACAGGAATCCCCCCTCTGCATTGTATGCCACTTTCACTTTCTTTAATTGTTGGATTTTATGGATGCCTCCACGTTGCATGCCGATTTCACTTCCTTTGATTATTGGTTTTTATGGTACTGTCTGCATAGATTTATGACCGTTTTATGGCTGTTCATGGAGCTGCGGTGGCTCAAGTGGTTAAGACACTGAACTGCAAGCTGTGGAAGGTCAGTAGTTCAGTAGTTCGAGACCCAGGTGCCGCATGACGGAGTGAGCTCCCATCTCTAGTTCCAGCTCCTGCCAACCTAGCAGTTCGAAAGCAAGAAATTGCAAGGAGATAAATAGGGACCACTTCGGTGGGAAGGTAACAGCGTTCCGTGCGCCTTGGTGTTTAGTCATGCTGGCCACATGATCACGGAAACGTCTTTGGACAGTGCTGGCTCTTCGGCTTTGAAACGGAGATGAGCACCGCAACCCTAGAGTCGGATTCGACTGGCTTTCAAGCAAGGGAACCTTTACCTTTACCTTATGGCTGTTCAGGGGTGACTTGCAGTCAGTATGGCATTGGCCCGGGGTATTTGAATGTGGTTTTGAGCTGCATCTTTTTCTGTTCCAGTGTGGGTTTGGTAAAACAACGGAGCGAATGCTAGATGTAGAACGGGCCTGAGATTATATACACAGGACGCTGCATTCCTCTTCAAAACGAGGACAACACGCATCTTAAGCTCTGCTAATTTTAGCAGTGGCTGCTTAGAAAAGAGGTGGTGGGGCTCAGCCAGACTGCACCCTCTTGACTGAAAGACCTCTGCCTGTATCAGTGATATATTTGTGATTCTTCAGTAACGATAGAAAGGGTACACTCAGAGAGGTAGTGTTCATTAGTATTAGATCAGAAATTTCACAGCTGAGCCCTCGAATTCAAAACGGGCATTGAGGCATCATTCTGCCTCAAAAGAGGCCAGGGTTAGGCAACCACAATGTCATTTCAGGCTGAAAAACTGGAAGTAATATCGCAATGTTGTGGGACGCTCTAGGATCTCCCCAGAACTCTATGGTAAAGATGCCCTGACCCGGATGGCCCAGGCTAGCCCGATCTCATCAGATCTCAGAAGCTAAGCAGGGTCAGCTTTGGCTAGTATTTGGAAGGGTGACCTCCAAGGAATACCAGGGGTGTGAGGCAGAGGGCAGGCAATAGCAAACCACCTCTGAAATGTCTATCATCTTAAAAACAAGCCTAGCTCGCCACCTAGTGGTGCATAAGGCTAAAAGAGCTAGAACTTCTGGCCGCCAGACAATCTTAGACTCTCCTGGCTATACTTCACATACGACGACGATAATGATATGGTAAAGATTCCTTGGGGGACTTCTACAGTGTCATGTGACACAGTGATGTCACTTCTGGGAGATTTTTTGATCTGGAAATGACCCTGGCATCACCGAGGGAAGGAAAGTGAAGCGTGTCTACTGTGTGGACACTCAGAGGTCATTTCGGGGGGGATCGCAGTTCCCCCGAGTGAGATACGGGGGCGGGGCAAATGACGAACCCCCGCCCCCTGCTTCCAGCCGCCCCGCTTCCGGCCCTCATTCAGCCAGGAGGAGGCAGGAGAAGAGGGAGGGTAAGTTGCTTCCTCCCTGCCTCTCCCCACACCTGCCGGCCTGGGGCCAGGGAGGGCCTTTGCACTCCCGCCGGCCTTGCAGGTCCACTGCCGGGCCCCTCATGGGACTGTTGGGGATGGTGTGTGTGGCCTTATGACACACTTCCGGTGATGTCAGGGGGTGTGGCCTTATGACACACTTCTGGTGATGTCAGGGGGTGTGGCATATGCTAATGAGTTATGCTAATGAGTTCCCCTAGCTCTTTTTCTACTAAACGACCCCTGTGGATACTCCACTGCTGCTGTGGATGCCTCTGCCTTTGCTGCAGCAATGGAAGAAACACAGAAAATTGTTGCCACGTGGAAGCCATCTTTCTCTGCCCCCTCGTTGCTGCCCAATTCCTGCCTACTCATTCCCCATTTGCTACAGGACCTCTCCCCCCTAGCCTGTCTCATCTGTTGTTTATTTTATACTGAAAAGCCCTCTAGGGAGTAGACAAGTCCCTTCTCTCTTCTGTACGGCAGTGGACACACTGTTAATACCGAAAGAATTTTAGTAATCAGCCAAATGGGGAGAGTAGGTCTTTAGGTTAACTCAAAGATGTTTTGCAGTGTTTCTTTCTTAGTTCATATTTGATATCCCCCCTCTCAGCAATAAAACTTGGTATGCGCACTGAGTAAGTCAAGGCAGGGCTGCCAAAACGGAAGGATTACGGTGATTATGGAGACAGAAATCTGGGGGCTCTGGTCAACCGAGAAGTTGTGCAGGGGTTGTTTTCATATGCTGCTGGGACTGGTGTGAAGGCAGCACAGGAAGCATCTTCATGCGGTCCTGCATGAAGGGCCACCTGCTCTGCCCCGGGTACATCCAGCGACAGGTGCTGGGAAGGACCTGTCTCTGCTGGAAAACTTGGAGGGCTGGCTGCTGCCGGTCAGAGTTGACAATACTGAGCTTGATGGACCAACAGTCCCGTACAAGACACCTTAGTGTGTTCACTGATACTTTAATAATGTGTTCCCCAAAGGCAAAATAATCTCCTAGGGCTGAGTTCTAGAAAATAGGATCTGATCCTGGGGGGACAGAGTATATGAAGGAGGAGAAAGTAAGATTAGTAGGGTTTTTTTAAAACTTTGCATCCACGTGAAAAAGCAAAAGTCAGAGTGAAATGCCCGGCCAAAGTGTAAGTACAGAATAAGTACAGAATATCCTTTGGCCCTTAGCAACGAGCCGCTGTTGTGTGTGGCCCCACAGGGAATGTTTATGAGACACAGAGATGGTCCGAAGCAAACGAGAGCGACGAGTCATTAACGAGAGCTTCATCAAGCCCATAATGTTATTCAGGGCTTCCAAAAAGAGATCTCAGTGTAACAGAAGGCATTCAAGAGGTCCTTGGTAATGGGGCAGCTGTCCTAAATCCACTTTCTCTAGGCCAAATCTTGTCAGTCCAGTGGAAAACAAGGTTTGCCATAGGTAGAAAAGGGGGGGATCGTTGACTGTACATCTCAGCCAAAGAAAAATTGACAAGGCTACAACAGCTAGAGTGAGTTTTCACGGATAAGCCTTCCTGATCTTACGGAAGGGCCCCTTTCTGAGTACAGCAAAGCTGCGCAATTGTGCCAAAGGTGACTTCCCAAAATAGAAAGCAAAATGAGAAACCAGAGACGTGTTTTGCTTGCTTCTCCTTAGAGCCTTTGCAGGGAACCATCTGGGGGGGGGGGGGGAAGAACACCCTGAAACCCTCTTTTCTACAAAACCACTATGGCTAGCATTTAACAAGGCAGGGATGCAAGACTTGCGGAGGGGGCGGATCCCATATTCCCCCCCATTGCTAAGCCGGCGGGGCTCCAGGCCCCACCAGCCAACACTGAGGGTGCGGTCACACTGTCCCTTTGAGCGGGATTCGCTGCTGTTTCCTCCCGCATTTAAATTTTCTGTTCACATGTGCCAATCTGCCTCCCGTGCCAAAGCAAACTGAAGTGTAGTGGGTTAAACGCATGAAGAAACCACGGAGACTGATGTAGCAATCAGCATGGTTTACTGGTACACAACAAAGACAAAGACAAACGGCCGGCTGGCCAACTATATACATACCTGGGGACACACCCCTAGGTCCCATTGGTGGGTTTAAATCTCCCGCCACGGTCCCATTGGTCCCCCAGTGGAGAGACCAGGAGCCTAGTCCCCATTGTTACTCCAGAGTCAAGCTCTGGAGTGTTCGCTGGGCCCTGGTGGCAGTCAGCGGACACAACACAGGCTCACTCTCGTAATGCTCGCGTGTTTTCCTGACCCCGGGAAAATCGAGTACTTTCCTGGCTCTTGCGCTTTGAACATGCAATTTCACCTATACGGACAGCCCTCTTTCGTGATGATTGTGAATAGGGCCGTCTGACTGCTCTCTGTAGGTTTTTTTTTTAAAAAAAGCTTCCAGTTTGAGTGCATGGGCATACATGTGCTTAATAAATCCATTTTAAAAAAAGTCAGTGCTTACAGCATCCTGGTGGAGGTGGGAACGAGAGGTGGGGGCTCCGGCAGCCTGGACGGGGGTGGCAAGGAGGTGGCGGAGACGGCGCCCGAGCAGCATGAGCGGCTCGCGCCGCACACCTTCCTGCTGGGCCTCAACCTCCTGGCCACCCAGAAGCGCCAGGAGAAGGCGCGCCAGGCTGGCGGCGACTGGGCCGATGGGAAGGATGGCCCCGCGGCCGCCCAGGGGCAGCTGCTGCCACAGCCGGATGGGGACAAGGGTGAGGGGGACGGCCAGCAGCCGGTAAGGGGGATGGCTCTGTAGACATCCAAACCCGCGGCAAAATATTCCTGTTTAAATTAAAGCGGGAACAAGGTGCAATTACCGTGCCGTGTAACCGCAGCCTGAGTCTGGCAGCTGGTGTACATCAACACTGCCACCCGGGTCAGCAGTGGCTGCTGGTGGCTGCCACTGCAGCGCTTGGACCTGGAGCGGCTGCCAGCATCCTCATTTCTTGATGCTGGGCCTGCAATGGCCACTAGCGTCCACCGCCAGGGCTGGGCCTGCAGCGGCTGCTGGTGTCCACCCCTGCTGGCCACAGAGCAGCAGCCGGCGTCCTCCTCCACTGCAGAGCCAGCTAGAGCTGTCTCCTGAAGTACACTGTCTGCTCATGTGCAGACAATGCAATTGTATTTCGGAGGAGGGGGGTTTAAATTCCCCTACGTATTTAAAATATATATATATTTTCATGCACACTTGGGGAGTTCCCCAGGTTTGCAGAAATATCTCTTTAGCCTTCATGTGGCCCCAGTCTGCAGATTTAGCTATTAGAATATGTTTGTTTCAGTGGTCTTGATGTGGTGCCAGATCTTCAGATCCCACAACCACAAGGATTCGTACATAGTCTGATCCTAAGCATATCTACTTGATGGGCCGTTGGCCTGATCCAACACGGCTTCTCTTATATTCTTATGTTTATCCCCCTGAGCCACTAGAGTCCTTTCTGTTGATCTCCCCAAAACATCAGTAGTTGCTATACTTCAATTAATACTTAACGGTGCCACTGGACTCCAACTTTGTTCTGAAATACATGGAGTTGTTCTTTAAGGTACCACTGGACTTCAGGACTGATTTCCCACAAGCTGCTGCTTTGCCCTCACTCTTCCCTTTGCCCTGATCGTATCTGTCAAATTCGCACTATGTGCTGCATGGCAGCATTTTGTCCTGCATCTTCACCTGATTCCCCCCGCGTCTACTCGTTCCTCAAAAAACAGGATCTAGTAGACGCAGGGGAAATCGGGTGAAGCTGCGGGGCAGAATGCCACCGCACAGCAAATAGTGGGAAATTGACACATACACTTGGGGGAAAGGGAAGAGCGAGGGTGGGGCAGCAGCTTGTGGGAAATCGGTCCAGGTTTGCTACAACAGGAGAAGAAGAGGAAAAAGAAGAGATTGGATTTATACCCCACCCTTCACTACCCAAAGAAGTCTCAGAGGGGCTTTCCTTTCTCCTCCCCACAACAGACACCCTGTGAGGTAGGTGGGGCTGAGAGAGCTCTCTCGAGAACTGCTTGTGAGAGAACAGCTCTGAATGAACTTGTAACTGACCCAAGGTCACCCTGCTGACTGCATATGGAGAAATGGGGAATCAAACCCGCTCTCCCAGATTAGAATCCGCGCTCCTAACCACTACAACAAACTGGCTGCCACAGTTGGCATTATAAAGTTATAGCAACCACCAATTTTTAAGAAAAGATGGGGAAAAACCCCTCCAGTAGCAGAGGATGGATGCAAGAGGATGAACAAGGAAGTACGTAGAATCCTCCTTTGTAGATGCTCTATTGTTGCTGTGGGTAGGGCTGCCCGGCTACCCAATATGGCAGGAATCCTAGCCATATTGGGCCAGCCACACACTCTCAGCCTAACCCACCTAACAGGGTTGTTTTGAGGATAAAGTGGAAGGGAGGTGAATGCTGCAAGCTGGTCCCCACTGGGGAGAAAGGTGCAAAATAAATTAAGCAAACAAATGAAATAAATACTTGCACGGTCAGTTAAGCATGCATGTCAGTATTGTGCTATAGCACTATAACAAATCTACTGCTACTGAATTCTTTAGTAGAAATTTTAGAATAACAGTTCTAGAAGAGGAGGAGGAGGAGGATGGGTATATACAACACCCTTCACTACCCGAAGGAGTCTCAGAGCAGCTTACAATCTCCTTTCTCTTCCACTTCCCACAACAGACACCCTGTGAGGTAGGCGGGGCTGAGAGAGCTCTGAGAGAACTGGTCTTTCAAGGACAGTTCTGAGAGGACTTGTGACTGACCAAGGTCACACCAGCAGCTGCATGTGGAGGAGTGGGGAATCAAACCCGGCTCTCCCAGATCAGAGTCTGCGCTCCTAACCACTACACCAAACTAGTGCTATAGCAGATCTGAAGAAAAGAATTAAAAAAGGGTCAGTGAGTTGCCATGGCAGCCATCATGGCCACACGCCCAAGAGCAGATGCAGAGTTGCTGCAGGGGATGTGTGGGAGGGAAAAGACAGAAAGAAGACAGAGGAAAACGTAGAAAGCTTGGACCTCTGGAAGCCCCCATCGCCAACGCACTTGCCTCCGCATTCGATTTGCAGTGGCAGTGAAATCAACAAAAAGAATTCTGGCCACTTGGAAGCCGCTGAATGACAGCCTCCCCCCTCCCCCCATCCTGCCACAACCACACAGCTCTGAAGGAGCATAAGATCCTGCGCCATTACACCAGTGTAATCAAGACATTCCTGAACGATAAATGGCCACTCCTTACTAAAAGTGGATTGAGATAATCAGATCTTGCAGGAGTAAAGATTCTTATGAAGAAAAAGGGAAGCAGTGAGACTGGAGACGACGGATTGGTTTGTCTGTGTGCTCTGCTACACATTAAGGCGCCAGACAATCAGATCAACACTTTTTTTTTTGGTCAAATGGACGTGTGCTACAGTGTATTTAGCCTCTTGGGGTACTCCGGCCCCATGCTGGGTATGCTGTTACTCCTCTGCTGAGAAATGTCTCTGACTCTCATGTACCCGGCAGCCCCTGCCAGAGAGAGGGAGTGCGTCAGTGCGTCTGGGCCAAGAAGGCAAAGCAAGAGCCACAGTTTGAGAGGCGAGCTGAGGTCAAAATCCAGGGAAGGAAGAGAAACAGACAGCAGGACTGGCCTCAGCAGGGAGACGAGAAAGGTGAAGCGACGAGCTGGTCAAATAACTCCAGGAGAATAAAACTGGGCTCCGGTAGCATCTTAAAAACTAACCACACAGCATAAGCCTTCGTGAATCGTGCATGGGGTAGAGACCAGTGTTCCCTCTAAGCTGAGTTAGTGTGAGCTAGCTCACAGTTTTTTAGCCTCTGGCTCACACATTTTCGTCTTCGCTCAGGAAGGGATGGCTCCAGAGCAAACTAGTTTATCCAGCAGCCAAATCTCTTGCTCACAACTTTCATGCCAGTCGCTCACAAAGTAGAATTTTTGCTCACAAGCAGGGGTCGTTTCGTAGAAAAAGAGCTAGGGGCACTTAACCACGACACCAAACTGGCTCTCCTAACTGGCCACTGCTCACTTCTTCAAATAGTATTCTTCAGGTAGTATTCTTCCGTATTCAGATAGTATCCTTTGGTATCTGAGGAACTGAGCAGTGACTCACAAAAGCTCCTGCCCCTGCCACGGATTTTGTTAGTCTTTAAAGTACTCCTGGACTCTTGCTCTCTTCTACTGAAAATTGTTATCGAGCTGGGAATCCCTCATGAGGGAAGATCTCCAGTGTTCCCTCTAAGCTGAGTGAGTGTGAGCTAGCTCTCAGGTTTTTTAGCCTTTGGCTCACAGATTTTTGTCTCAGCTCAGGAAGGAGGGCTCCAGAGCAAACTAATGTACGCAGCAGCCAAATCGCCTGCTTATAACTTTGATGCCAGTAGTAGCTCACAGAGTAGAATTTTTGCTCACAAGACTCCACAGCTTAGAGGGAACATTGGTAGAGACAGTGGATGGAGAGAACTTCTCCTTTTCCCAAAACACTAAAAGTCGAGGGCATCCAATGAAGATGATGGATAGTAGACTCAGAATGGACAAAAGGAGATACTTATTTACTTGAAAAGTGATTTAAACCTTCATTGGCATTATAAAAGGGAGAACACTGAGCAAATCCATAAAAGAACTAAACATAAAACGAATCACGAATTAAAATATCCCAAGGCTACAGTATATTGTTTCGTATAAAAACGGCAACATATAATTATTATTTTTGCCACTGATTCAGTTATATTGTCATCAGCGTTCTTAAGTAGAAACAACAGTTTATATTCATCAGGAAAATCTATAACGCTGGATAAGATTGAAGATGAAATATTTTGTCTGATATTATTATAATAAGGACATTCTAACAACACATGGGACACTGTTTCAATGGTGATTTAAACGTGGAATTCACTGTCAGAGGGTGGCCACAGGTACAGATACAGAGCTTTGAAAAGGGGATTAGACGGATTCCAGGACTATCAGTGGCAATGAGCCACGGTGACTAAAGGGAACCTCCACATTCAGAGGCAGGAAACCTCTGAATCCCAGAGCCAGGAGGCAACATCAGGGGAAGGTCTCGGCCTCTGTGCCTTGTTACTGGCCCTCCAGAGTATCTGGATGGCCACTTTAGCTGGTTCTGCATCTAGCATTTGCTCCACATTTTTTCAACTGGGAGGAAAAAGTGCAGCTCAAAGCCACATTAAAATACCCTGGGCCAATGCCGTACTGACTGCAAAGTCACCCCTGAAGGGCCATAAAACGGCCATAAATCTATGCAGAAGGTACCATTAAACAAATGCGGCATGGAGTGTGGAGACTACAATAAAACCTGATGATCAAAGAAAGTGAAAGTGGCATGCAATGCAGAGAAGAATTTCTGTTCCAAGGAGGGTTTGCTAAAACAACGGAGGGAAAAGCCAGTGCGGAATCAGCCTGTGTGAAACAGGACACTGGACTAGATGGACCACTTGTCTGATCTAGTAGGGTTCTTATGTTCTTATGGGAATGAGAGCACGGTTCATCTGATGCATTGCACAAACATTGATGCTGAAATAAATGTTGTTCATTTTTGAGGTGCCACTGAATCCCAATCCTGTTTGATTTTGTACTCAGGAAATTAACTGAGCCCTTGCATGGTTCCAGGGGGCTGCTTAGACACAGTTCCTACAGATCCCTGTAGTCAAATCCACATCTTGCTACCGGTCCCAATGCTGACAAAGACGATCCAAACTCCGTTCTTTTAAAATGAGTAGCGCCCTTTGCCTTATACGAATGGTTTGGATGAAAACATTTTGTTCCAGACTGGCCTGGATTTGCAGTTGTTTGAAACCCAAATCTACAGCTTCTCATCGCCCTGATTTATGAGAGTCTGGGGTGTTCAATTCTAATCCGCACATGAAATTAACTTGCCTCATTAATTCCTTCTGCATGTTCTCCGTCTCCAACTTGCCAAGCCGTTTGCAGGCAGCTGCTGGATCCGTTCCATCTGCACCAGCCTCCCCTTGCTCAAGTCCCTCGAGTCACGTGGTTCTGAAACGTTCTGTACTTTTCAATGCTGTTTATGTACAGCCAGCTTGCTTTAGTTGCCTTTTGTTTTCCAGATACAGATGCGAAACAGAGGACCCTGGTATTGCTTTGCTGATGTGAAAGGTCCTTCTTATCCTTTTAGAGTGGATGCTATGTCAATTCCAGAGACTGACCCTTCAAGGTCTGATTCTAATGCCTTCTGTCAGCAACATGTAAAGCACCTTTCAGAACAAAGAAATAGCTCTGCCCAGAGACATAATTTGCATTTTTAAAATTTTTTATTTTTATTGTTATTTTCCAAGCACAAGAAACAATTACAGGTTTCATAAACTGGAAGGAAATCATTACATTAAACACTTTTCCTTTGATTATTACAGGCAATCCAAACCCATTGTTTTGGCGAGTCACAATCATCTAAACATTGCTATTTCTTTTACTATGGGCTTGGAAAGATTATTACTACTCTATCTACCTTCCCCTTGAGGTTTTTCTCCCTCCATACCTTTAAACACTGTCATTTCACTTATCTCCTAATGTTTAAACTAACCTAATGTTTAAACTATTGTGAACCATTAAACTATTGTGAACTAGTATATTGAGGCTTATCTATCTTAATTTTTTTCTATTCTGCTTATTATTATCACCTCTGTTCAGCTTACATCTAGTTTGTATATATAAACTACAAGCAAAGTAAGTCGGTGCTCAAGTTAAACTATATCTTATTTCTTGAAAAAGTCCTCTAGAAGAGCTTTCCCCAGTGGCTAGGAAATGTGGAACAGGGATGGGCAGCATATGATCTATGGGGACCCGTCCTGCACCAAACTCATGTACTTGTTTTCAGTTTGGCAGGAGCCCTTCTAGTACAAACTCGAGGTGATGGGCCCATGACTTTTTTAAAGAGTCCATCTCCAATTTTGCTACCTCTCCTCTCTAGAGGCTTTTATGTAGCTCCCCCCATTCTTTATCTATCCACTCTGCAAGCCTGGCTTCCGTGACATCTGTCATTTTATTTGCTTATTTATTTATTTATTGTTTGTATTTATACCCCGCCTTGCCTGACAAGCAGGCTCTTCTTTTGCAAGAGGTATAATCCAGAGGTGTCACTCATTTCCCACGAGGGCCAGATCTGCCATAAATGTCACTGTCGGGCCAGGCCATGTATGCCATAAACTGTAATGCCTGGTACTGGAGATAGAAACTTTATTAAGGACACAGGCAAACCCAATTAACAATATTATTTTTTACTCAAAATACAAACAAAAGTGATTTATTCCTAGCAGTGAACCCACAAAAGCCCCAATAAATGTATTTAATGCAAGGCTAGTTCCCCCCACCCCCAAGGGATACCATAAAAGGTGGAGTATCATACATTTCCATACATACCAGGTGCTTGCAGGCCGGGTAAGAGCCCTGGAGCCAGTTTGGTGTAGTGGTTAAGTGCGCAGACTCTAATCTGAGAGAACCAGGTTGATTGCCCACTCCTCCACTTGCACCTGCTGGATGACCTTGGGCAAGCCATAGTTCTGGCACAGCTGTTCTTGAAAAAAGAGCAGTTTCTGTCAGAGGTCTCTCAGCCCCACCTACCTCACAGGGTGTCTGTTGTGGGGAGGGGAAGGGAAAGGAGTTTGTAAGCCACTCTGAGACTCCTTTGGGTAGTGAAGGGCAGGGTATAAATCCAGATCGCGCTCGCTCTTCCCTTTGCCCCGATCGTACGTGTCAATTTCACACTACATGCTGCACGGCCGCATTTTGCCCTGCAGCTTTGCCCGATTTTCCCCATGTCTACACAATCCTCAAAAAACAGGATTGAGTAGACGTGGGGGAAATCGGGTGATGCTGTGGGGCAAAATGTGGCCGCGCAGCACACAGTGTGAAACTGACATGTACGAGCAGGGCAAAGAGAAGAGCGAGCGCAGAGCAGCAGCTTGTGGGAAATCGGTCTCAATCTCTTCCTCTTCTTCTTCTGGATGGGCCTGTTCCAGCTCCTGGGGCCTTAAGTTTGACACCCCTGGTAATCAATATACACAGTCTTCCATTGTTTTTATTGTTGCTCTTTACCTCGGATATTGTTCTCATATGGAGAATGGACATTATTCCCACCCACCCCTTCTGCAGCATACATCCCCATATTTTTCTTCCCTGTTCTCAGCACTGTCAAATGAAGTCACCTCTCTGTTCATGTTCAGAAATGTAGGTGCATTGGGTATGCACCCTCCCAATGCTCTCACTTGCAGTGTTCTCTGCTTTCATCCCTTTTAACTCAGCAGACTCTTTAGGAAACAGTGCCAAGCTATAATTCCTGGGACTGGATGAGAGGAATGTTCGTTTTGCTTCCATTCTTTGCAGCCCTTCAGATGCCCTTTGTAACCTTTTTCTCCACTTACTGTGTTTCCACTGGCTGAGCCAGTTTGGTATAGTGGTTAGGAGCGCGGACTCTAGTCCGGGAGAACCACCGTTCTCTCAGAGCTCTTTCAGCCCCACCTACCTCACAGGGAGTCTGTTGTGGGGAGGGGAAGGGAAAGGGATTGTAAGCCACTCTGAGGCTGATTTCGCACTAGAGCTGCCTCGCTGTTGTGCCGCCGTTTGCCCCGGTTCTATTGGTCAATTTCACGCCTGAAGCCAGGGGGCTGATTTTGACCCGCGGCTTCACCCGATTTCCCCCGCAGATTCGTGATCCTGTTTTTTGAGGATCAACAAAACTGCGGAGGAAATCGGGCAAAGCCACAGGTCAAACTCAGCCGTGGGTGTGAAATTGACCAATAGAACCGGGGCAAACGGCGGCACAACAGCAAGGCAGCTCTAGTGTGAAATCAGGCTGAGACTCCTTTGGGTTGTGAAGGGTGGGGTATAAATCCAATCTCCTCTTCTTCTCTCTCCTTGTGCATGCTCATGGCTTTCAGCTGCCATCACTTGTCCTCAGAATCCTCCAACTGCACATGTGCAAGCTGACTTTTGTTCCCATTGCTGTTTTTTTGTTTTTTTAAAAGAAATGGTGTATTGTCCCCTACCAGGATATTGCTGCATACCTCAAGGGTCTCTCCCATTAGCAGGAATTGTCAGCTGCCTTTTTGAGGCATCCAAAATATCCCCATGCAGGACTTTACTAATAGGGGAGTGAGAAGTTCTATGTGGAGGCCCACTGCGGGTATTTGATATATGATTTCTGCATTGTTTCTCCTTTGCTGTGCTATTTGTTGGGAGAGCCAGTGTAGTGCAGCTGTTAGAGTGTTGGACTAGGTTCTAGGAGACTCAGTTTCAAATCCCCACTCTGCCATGGAAGCTTGCTGGGTGACCTTGGGCCAGTCACATATTCTCAGCATAACCTACCTCACAATATTGTTGTCAGGATAAAGTGGAGAAGAGGAACAAGAAGAGATTGGATTTACACCCCACCCTTCATTACCCAAAGGAGTCTCAGAGTGTCTTACAATCTCCTTTCCTTTCCCCTCCCCACAACAGACACCCTGTGAGGTAGGTGGGGCTGAGAAAGCTCTGAGAGAACGGCCCTTGCGAGAACAGCTCCGAAAGAACTTGTAAGTGACCCAAGGTCATACCAGCAGCTGCATGTGGAGGAGTGGGGAATCAAACCTGGTTCTCCCAGATTAGAGTCTGTGCTCCTTACCACTTCACCGAACTTGAATGACGTAAACCGTTTTGGGTCTCCATTGAGGAGAAAGGTAGGGTATAAATGAAGTATAAATAAAATAAATATCAACACCTGAGCATGTCCTAAACTGCAGTTGTGAAAAATCACAGTTCCCCCCCATCCGATGAGTATAAAGACAAGATCACCCTTATTTCTTTCAGAATGCAGCCCAAAATTTTCTGCTGCCCTGCAGCCATAAACACTTGTGATGTTGTACAGCATTTTAAAAAGAATTTATGTCTTGCTTATTTTTTAAAAAAGGTTTTATAGCTGGGAAGATACCTTGAGATCAAGAACACCACATCTTCAAAGCGAATGGGCAAAGTAGAACACAGGCACGAGCCAAATACATTGTGTACTCTAAATAATCAAAGCAAGGTCCCCACTTGGTATAAATCAGCAAAAGTGCAGTTCTGTCCTTATGATGATACTGATTTGTTTTTTAAAAAAAGCACGTTTAAAGACTCTGCATCTTTAAAGGAAAGATAGGCACATGCTTGCATTCTGAAGAGTTTCTGCATTCTACAAGAAGCCCCAATCCAGATCTAGCCACGTGCAAACAATTATCAGTCTTAGGTGGGGACACACTTCTGTATTCCCACAAAAGTAATCTGAGTGGTGGCGCAGGCGGTTAAACGCCTGCTGGATTATGGGCATAGATGTGTACCAAATGTTTATCACTGTCCACTACCCATTGTCAGATCCCCAAAGCAGGGGAACAAACCCACGTTCCAAAGAAGTAAGATCTATTTCCGAAGCATGGTTGATCATGAACATACAGAGAATTGTCCAGCCCTAGGTGGCAGGGGGCACTCTCCCCCGTTGTGGGGTCTGATGGAGCATCGGCGGCGAGCAGCGACAGCGGAATGACGAGTGGTGGTGGCCACAAGTGAAGTGGTGATTAGTGGCGGCAAGGAGGTGCAACACCAGCGGTGGATCGGAGGTCGGCGGAAGGCGGAGCCAGAAGACGCAAAGGACGTAGAGGCGCAGGCGTGGCGGAGCCAAATGGACAGAGCCGAAGCCGCGCTGACGCGAACCGCGCGCCAGATGGGCCCGCCAAATACAGCCGACGCCGAAGACCACCGGAAGGAGAAGAAGAGGAGCTAAAACCGAAAGCCGAGCCGACAATAAGCCGAACCGGGAAAAGAACAGCAAGTCCCTCCACTGGGTGCCGGTAGGGCAGTCCCCACCCCTGACTATGTGTGGCCATAGATAGGGATAAAGAGTAACTGTAAGCCGCTCAGAGACCCCTTGGGGGGTTTGAGCGGGATACAAGCCGAAAGCATAAATACATAATAAATAAACAAGTTCAATTAGTCCAAGATGAGCACCATATTATGGGCATAGATGT
>NW_015161430.1:259734-267870 GCF_001447785.1 Gekko japonicus
AAAAAAAGCCCTGGGTTTTGACAACAAACAAAGTAAATAGAATAAGAAGCAAAAGGTAGGTGTGGCTGGATAACCACACTTCTGGTAACATGGGGGTGCGTCCTAATGTGCTAATGAGCTGTGCTGGCAGGGGTGTGGCCTAATATGCTAATGAGTTTCTGGTGTTGGGTGTGGCCTATTATGCTAATGAGTTCCTGCTGGGCTTTTTCTACAAAAAGAGCCCTGGACAGTTCAGGCTCAGTACGTAACACAGACCCATCAAGGTGAGTTTTGTCTACTAAGACTGGCAGAGGCTCTGTCACCTGCTGCCTAGTCCTTTCAACTAGAGATGCCAGGGATTGAACCTGGGACCTTTTTAAGGCAAAGCAGAGGTTCTTCCACTGAGCCACAGTGTCTCTCCATTAAGTTTGGGAGAAATTCTGTTTTGCCTGGGAATATTCACTCTTGCTTGAAGGTGACCATATGTGTCCGTAGAGTGGAACCTTGGGAAATTGAGCTTTCATTTTTAAAGGAAGCCACATTCTAGACCTCATGGGTATGGTGGGGGTGGAGAAAAGCGCCATCAAGTCCCGGCCAATTTCTGGTGGCCCAGTAGGGTTTTCAAGGCAAGAGACGTTCAGAGGTGGTTTGCCATTGCCTGCCTCTGCGTAGTGACCCTGGTATTCCTTGATGGCCTCCCATCCAAGCACCAACCAGAGCCAGCTGTGCTTACTTCTGAGATCTGATGAGATCGGCTATCCAGGTTAGGGCAGATGGATATAGATTGGGATTAAGGTTAATTAGGACGAATTAATTAAGGTTAATTGAGAGCCAGTTAAGATCACAAGGGGAGGCGCTCCTGACTGTCCCATCAATCAAAGAAGCTCACTTGGTGGGTACATGAGAGGGGGCCTTTGCAGTGGCCGCCCCATGATGATGGAACAGCCTCCCCGGGAAGGTGCACCTGGCCCCCTTCACTTTTGATCTTTAGGAGGCAGTTGAAGACAGTTTTATTTAGGACTGCATTTGGTTAAGTTTAGTAGCAGTCCCGAGTAGTTATTTTAAATTTTGGTTGTATTTTTTATTCTATGCATTTTCTGTGTGTTTTATCTGTATGTTTGTAAGTTGCCTTGAGCTCTCTAAGGAAGAAAGTCAGCTCATCAGTGTTTTCAATACGGGAGCAGTGGCACAGTGGGTATATCCCACTGTCTTAACATCCGAACTGTGTTAGTTCGAGCCCCGCGCTGGTGTGAGCAGCCAGCCTGTTGTCCCCAGCTCATCGTCCACCCAGCGATTTGAAAGCTTCAGCGAGTAGATAAAATGGGAACCACTCCTTAGAGAGGGTGGGCACGCCAATCTCCCTTGTGGGAGGGTGTTAGCTGATGGTCGGGACTTCCTGGTCGAGGTCGGAAAAAGGCAAAAGAACTTCTCGGCTACAAAAATCCCTGCAGTGGATGTCTCCGGCCAGGCGGTGGCAGTGTGGCGATGTGACATACGGATCCTGAAGCCTGGCAAAATACTCCTCTCAGAGGCATTGCCATGTTACCGTGGGGGATGTAGAATACATCTATTATTTAGCATTTGTTTAAATGCTTCCTTTCTAGAGATTGATCAAAGTGGCTAAAAATCCAGTTTTACATGACTCTCCATGAGAAGTTCTCTCTCCAGTCTTATTCTAACCCTGCTGAGAAGAACTCTCATGTCCTCATCATGGATGTTTCGTGACTCGCCCACGTTATAAGTCGGAAGTCCATCCACCTCAGTCTGCAGGCACAATGCCTCCCACCAGGGGTCATTTCGTAGAAAAAGAGGTGCAGGAGCTCATTAGCATAAGTCATTACCATAACTTATTTGCATATGCCACACCCCCTGACATCACCGGAAGTGTGTCAGAAGGCAACACCCACCGCTCAGGCTCCACTGGACTGTTTTGGATTGCTAGCTATGGGGGGGGGGACGAGCAGATCTGCCCTCACAGAGGAGGGAGAGCTTGTACCTGAAGGTGGGCTGGGGGGCCCGGCTCTGCAACTTACCTAGCTGCTTCTTGCTCCTCGTGGCCTGACTGAGGGCTGCTGGGAGCAGGGGACGGGGCTTGTTGCATGTGCCTACCCCCTGGGCTCCTTACCGCTCCTGCAGGAAATGACCCCTGCCTCCCACAGGGCTGGGGGTGGGGAAGAAGCAAATATAACGACGTACTTCCAAGTCCTGAGACTCGCATCTCAGGCTGCAGGGCTGCCTGATTTCTCATGGGGGCAAGAGAAATATTTGTTCCTCCACATTAGAAGCAACACTGCTTCAGGTGGAGAGGGAGCGTAGAGAAAGCAGGGGTCCCCACGTTTTTTGAGCCCACAGGCATCTTTGGAATTTTTAAGCAGGGTGGCCAGCAGTGTTCCCTCTAAGCTGAGTTAGTGTGAGCTAGCTCACAGTTTTTTAGCCTTTGGCTCACACATTTTTGTCTTAGCTGAGGACGGATGACTCCAAACTAATTTATGCAGTCGCCAAATCGCTCACTCACAACTTTAATGCCGGTAACTCACAAAGTAGAATTTTTGTTCACAAGACTCCACCGCTTAGAGGGAGCATTGGTTGGCACCACTACTAGGGTGGCCAGGTCCCCGGCCTCCAGCGGGGGATGGGGGGTAAGTTTGTTAGATCCTAGTTGAGAAACTCCTGGAGATTTGAACATGGAGCCTGGGGAGGACAGGGACCTCAGTGGGGTACCATGCCATAGAGTCCAACTTTCCAAGCATCCATTTCCTGCAGGGTGATTGATCTTTGTAGTGTGGAGATGAGCTGTAATTCCGGGGGATCCCCAGGTCTCACCTGGAGGCTGGCATCCCTAAGCACTACACCATGGTTGCTCAAGGAGGCAGAGCTATGCACACGTACCACACAAGAGGAAAGGGGATGGTAAATAGAAACACACACAAGCACTCATAGAGAAAATGCCCAAGGTGGGATAACACATATACAGAAGAAAATGATGACCAGTGCAAAAAAGGGAGGATAAAACACACAAGGAGAGAAGTAGACCAAGCAGAAAAGGAGTGTCCTGATGGCCTAGGATTTATTAATTTATATTTATTTATTTATTTATACCTTCAACTTATATACCGCCCTGACCCCGAAGGGTCTCTGGGCGGTTTACATAGTGGTTCTAACCAACCAATTAACCTGACTAGGGCCACATTGTCTAAAGGGTGGTGACTGCCTACCAGCACCCTGGGCTAGTTGTCATGCGGCTTCCTTCCGCGGCTTCAAATATTGGCGTCCTGGTGCCCTTCCTGGAGCCGATCTTCCTTGAGCAGCTTCCTTCGGCCGGTCTCGTCTTGGTGCGTGGCTCTGTGTTGGCTGCAGTTCTGGCTACTGTCCACAGATGGCTCCGCTGTGCTGCGCCGCATGTCACCACGCTCTCCAAGGCTCCACTTTCTCCGGGCTCCACCTCCGACGTTGCTCCACTGGGTTGCCAGGAACTGCTCCGCCGCCATTATTGCCGCCGCCACCACCAAACCCTCTACCTCACAAGGAGGAGGGGTGACCCCTGCCACCTAGGGCAGGTACCCACTTTATCTACTTGCATTTATGATGCTTTCGAACCGCTGGGTGGACGGGAGCTGGGACGTGGGCCGGGAGCTCACCCCGACCGCGGTGGGTTTCGAACAGCTGTAATGGCTGTTCATTGATGTTACTTTGCAGGCGTTCTTCCACTTACACACAATAAACGGCCTCCCAAAGTTATATTGGGTGCTTTCACACATGCTGAATAATGCCCTTTTAATCCTCTTTCAATGAACTTTGGGCCTGGATTTTACTGTGTGGAATGACAAAATCCGCTTGCGGATGATCGCTAAAGTGCATTGAAAGTTGCCATGTTTAGCATGTGTAAAAGTGCCCATTGTGGTACTGGTGTCTATTACCTTGCAGTCCCTTTCAGTGCCAAGATCTGTGCAACTGTACTGACTAGATCGTATCCCTGTCAGTGAGACAGCTACTGCTATTTTCTTCTGTTCTGTGAACACTGAGGCACATGGCTAGGTATCCAAAAAACATTGAGATCTGAAGATTTCTAAGTGTTGCCAACTTGTTGGTATGATGTCAGTGCAGATTAGCTATCATAACAATATTAATAAGCACTGGTTTGTCAGTTCGGGTTTTGTTTACTTATCATACAAATGCATATCCCACTGACATGTGCTGGGAACTGGGCCTGAGATGCCTTCCTCAACTGTACATTGGCGAAGAAACAGATTTCCACAAAAATGCCCCAGGCCCACACAGCTCTCTGGGTTGTTTCCCCCGGCCCCCAGAGAACCCTGCATGCCTCACTACTTCAGGAAAGGGGAACAGCACATGGCCAAGCAAATCTACTGTCATTTGCTTGCTGGAAAGCTGTGCATCTTCGTGGCCCTTTAGTGGGCTTGTGAATACTCAGCTCCATCCAGGACCGCCAAAGCAAAAGGCGATGATGAGATTTAACTGTCAAACCAGCTTCCAAAGAACAGATCATTTTCCGAGCTGTTTACATTCCCGACTGGAGCTGGCTTCCCGTGAGCTGCAAAGGATCCCCGCCCCCTTGGGTCTAGGGCTGTGATATTCTCTTGTGGGTTTGCCTGAGGACAGAGGCAACAAGACCACCTGTCTCTGTTAGTCCTCTGCTCAACTTCGTAACACTGCCCAGTTTTGTTCTCCTATCTTTTCCTGAAGTCTCTGTTACACGATGGATCTGTGGTCTCTCACCTTTCCCCCCCCCCCCCTTGCGCTGTTGAAACTTGTGTACTGTCTGTCACATGGGGCTGCATACAGTGTCGGCTGCTCTGTCCTATAAATACAAACAGATCAGTTTATTTCCAGAAAGTCTGGGGTTGCATATGGAACACTTGCTATTCATTGTTATTGACAGACCTTGCACCCAGGCCAGGTACTATTCAGCTCAGCCTAAAAACAGAAGCGTCGTTTCTGTGAAATGTATGCCAGGTATAAGTCATAGAGGAAAAACAATCAGATCAGATCGTTTTTGTAGCTCAAAAGAAATACTGTATGGCAGGTTATATTTATCCCAAGCTGTGGAGTGATCGTGACTCGGTGGTAGAGCATCTGCTTTCTACGTAGAGGGCACTGGGGTCAGTTCTTGGCATGCCCAGTTAAAGGACCGCTGGTAACTGGGGTTGCAAAAGGCTCCAGAGAGCAGCTGCCAGTCAGAGCAGGCAATACTAAGCTAGATGGACGAATGGTTTGGTTTAACATACTGCAGCTGCATGTGCTTGGAAGTTCCATTTTACCTTTTCTGTCACAAAATATTACTCGGCAAAAGAAGGAACATGCATAGGGAAGGTTATTTCCTAACCTGAAAAAATTAAGACTACATTCAGATGCCAGCGTGGTGTAGTGGTTAAAAGCAGCAGGCTCCAATCTGGAGCACCAGGTTCGGTTCCCCACTCCTCAGGGGTTGTTTCGTAGAAAAAGAGCTAGGGGAACTCATTAGCATAACTCATTAGCATATGCCACACCCCCTACCATCACCGGAAGTGTGTCATAAGGCCACACCCCCTGCCATCACAGGAAGTGTGTCATAAGGCCACACCCACCACTCAGTTAGTCTTAGTCTTAAAGGTTCGTCTTAAAGGTGCTATTTGAACTCTTGGACTATTTTGCAGCAACAGACTAACACAGCTAATTCCTCTGAATCTAAACCCACCACTCAGGCTCCACCCCCAAAAGCCCCGCCAAGGCCCTCCCTGGCTCCAGGCAGGCAGGGGTGGGGAGAGGCGGAGAGGAAGCAACTTACCCTCCCTCTTCTCCTGCCTCCTCCTGGCTGAATGAGGGCCGAAAGCGGGGCGGCCGGAAGCAGGGAGCGGGTCTTCGTCGTGTGCCCTGCCCCCCACACCTCACCCGGGGGAACTGCGATCCCCCGCGATCCCCCCCGAATCGACCTCTGCCACTCCTCCACCTGAAGCCTGCTGGGTGACCTTGGGCCAGTCACAGTTCTCTCAGAGCTGTTCTCAAGAGCAGTTCTCTCAGAGCTCTCTCAGCCCCACCTGCCTCACAAGGCACCTGTTGTGGGGAGAGGAAGGGAAGCCAATTGGAAGTTGCTTTGAGACACATGAGGCCTGCTGGGTGACCTTGGGCCAGTCACAGTTCTCTCAGAACTCTCTCAGCCCCACCTGCCTCACAAGGTGCCTGTTGTGGGGAGAGGAAGGGAAGGCAATTGCTCTGAGACACATGAGGCCTGCTGGGTGACGTTGGGCCAGTCACAGGTCTCTCAGAACTCTCTCAGCCCACCCTGCCTCACAAGGTGCCTGTTGTGGGGAGAGGAAGGGAAGGCAATTACTCTGAGACACATGAGGCCTGCTGGGTGACCTTGGGCCAGTCACAGTTCTCTCAGAACTCTCTCAGCCCCACCTGCCTCACAAGGTACCTGTTGTGGGGAGAGGAAAGAAAAGGTGATTGTAAGCTGCTTTGAGACTCCTTAGGGTAGAGAAAAGCAGGGTATAAAACCCAACTCTTCTTCTTCTGCCATATTGAACTGCATGGACTCAGATATCCTGCAGGGTCCTCTTCTCTCACATGGAGACCTACACTTAAAAACTAATTTCTTTTACCCATGATGTATCAATGCGGACATGCAGGTTAGTGGGAGGGATTTGGCTCCTTTAGCTGAGATCCTAAAACAAGACCTTAGTCTGAAGAGGTAGAACAAGCTCTGATTAAATCATGTGCATCACGGTAACTGGGGTTAGTTTTTACCAGCGATTGTCTATGTGAGAGGGGGAAAGCGGGGTGTGCTCGCAAGGTCAGAAACTTAAGTCAGTGAAATGTGGTTTCTGAGTGCAGCCTCAGAGTTTCTAAAGCTGGGCTATGGGCAAACTTGCTATAACAAACACAGACCTTTGGCATGCTGTGTGCACTCAACTCTTTCTCACAAACCGTGCCCGCCATTGGCGTTGGCTCACTGCTCTGTTTATACAAGCTTTATAGCAATATAATCATCCGATTCCCTGTTTACATGAAAAATCCTCACAGAACCCAGGGAGAAAACATTGGTAGAAGAACCAGCGGCGTAGAGAGACGGTCAGGGCCAAACTACACATTTGGGTTTTGAAATGTGTCAGGTCTGGCTGGGTACCCTGGATCCACCACACCGGAGCTGTGGGGAATGGCTTTTTAAAAGTAAAGGAGAGCCCAAATGGGCTTGGAATGCTGCTAGTGCTGCGGGGGGGGGGGGGGGACAAAGCCCTGCCTTCTCCCCCAAGTTTTCCTTCCCACCACAGATACAGCCCTGGGGGAGAGTTATTTCCCCATGTTTGCTGTTCCACATAGAATCATAGAGTTGGAAGGCACCTCTAGGGTCATCTAGCCCAACCCCCTGCACAATGCAGGAACATGGAGAGGAATTTCACATTACCCTTTTTAACCTGTTTTGAAGCTGTTTTTGATCCGTCATGGAGTAAACCGGTATAGGGCTGCCATTTCACACATGGCGTTCCCCTTCCAGTAAAGAGCTGGATCTGAAGTGGTTTGCCATTTCAAACTGCACCGCTTTTTCCCGCTTTTCCCCCGCCGTTTCTCGCCCACGCGGGCGATCTCCGGCTTTTTTTTTTGAACTGTCCGCTTTATAGCGCTATAGTGCTATAGCACTATAACAAAACCTCCGGCTTTTTTTTTTGAACGTTCGCTTTATAGCGCTATAGTGCTATAGCACTATAACAAAACACTCCAGGCATTCCAATGGCGTTGATATACTGCTGTTCCACTATAGCGCTATAAAGCAAACGTCAAAAAAACTCCGGAGATCGCCCGCGCGAGCGAAAAACGGTGGGAAAAAGCACATCGGAACCGGGAGAGGAAACTGAAGACTACTTGGAAGTGGTTGACAGGTAAAACGCTTCAGCCCCGTTTCCTAAACGGGACAGAAGCGTTTGTGTCTGAAATTACAAATATATTCCGGAAGGGAACCGGTTCTAAAACGGTTCTGTCTGAAATGACAGACCAGAAACCGTTTGGGAACTGTTCCTCCTTCCGGATTATATCGTCTGTCTGAAATTCCTCGGAGCAAGGCTGTTGTTAAGGACAGGATGCATGCGGAGCAGGAAAAACTGGGAAATAAATCACCCCCCAAGTGCTATTTTCATGCAGGAAAACAGCTTGGGAGGGGGGAGG
>NW_015161430.1:268363-272465 GCF_001447785.1 Gekko japonicus
AGGAATGCTTCATCCCTCCCCCATGGCAGTGACCTGAAATATTCTCTTTCCCCCCCTGAAAGCCATTCCATGTGGCTGCTGTGGGGACTGTGGGGAACCCGAGCAGAATCTGGGCAATTCATATTCAGTTTATTAAAAACCTGAATGTGTAGTTATCAGCCCTATATTTTGATTTCTTCTTTGTAGAGGTATTCTTTGTAGAGGTATGCTTTAGTGCTGTGCAGAAGAAGGCACTTCTGACCATCTCTTACCTTGAAAACCCTATGATGAGTCATTTGAACTGTGATGTTGGAGGGGACTTTTAGGGATACTGTCGACTACCAAAAAGAAGACTAAGGGTCCAGGTCACATGGGCTGTAAAATGCGCGGGGGGGGGAGCGTGGCAGTTTGGCCCGAAGCAAAATAGCGCGCAGCCGCCTGATCACAGGTCCCGTCGAGGTCCCGTGGGTAGGGGCGAGGTGGCAATCACACGAAGATCCTGCAGCATGGCAAAGAAGCGGCGCGGCGCAATCTCACCAACGGCATGCGCGATTCTGTGGAGCAACGAAACTTTCGCTTTCCTCTTTGTGCGCATGCACCATTGGGTGCTTGTGCACATCCTGTGGAGACTTGGGGGGAAAAACCCTGTTTGCGACGGGACATGGGCGGGCACCGGATGCCACGGACTACCATCGGAAACACGATCAGACGCCAGCCCTTGCCCCACAGTTTCCGGAAACTAGTGCCTCAGAGGTACTAGTTTTTAACTCTGCATCTTCGGCGGGAAGCCTTGGGTTCGCCATGGGAGCTCTACGCTTCCCAGATGTTGCGGTGTGATCACGCCCAGAAAATCCGCCTATCATCCGTCTCAGTAGCGTGGCCAATGCTCCGTGTGACCGCAGCCAAAATGGGTTTTAGATCAAAGTAAGACTGAACTCTCCCTAGAAGCTAAAATGACTAAACTGAGGCTATCATACTTTGTTCACATTATGAGAAGACCAAAGACACTGGAAAAGACAATAATGCTAGGAAAAGTTGAAGGCAGAAGAAAAAGAGGAAGACCCAACATGAGATGGAGGGACTCAATCAAGGAAGCCACAAAGGCCCTCAGTTTGGAAGCTCTGAGCAAGGCTGTTGTTAAGGACAGGATGTTTTGGAGGATATAAATTCATACGATTGCTATAAGTTGGAAGCAGTTTGACAACACTTAACACACACATATACAGAAGAAAAAGAGAAGAAGAGATTGGATTTATTTCCTGCCCTTCACTTGGAGTCTCAGAGCGGCTTGCAATCTCCTTTCCCCTCCCCTCCCCTCCCCTCCCCTCCCACAACAGTCACCCTGTGAGGTCGGTGGGGCTGAGAGAGCTCTTTTGAGAACTGCTCGTGAGTGAACAGCTCTGAGAGAACTTGTGACTGGCTCAAGGTCAAGCCAGCAGCTGCATGTGGAGGAGTGGGGAATCAAACCCGGCTCTCCAAGATTAGAATCCGCACTCTTAACCACTACACCAAACTGGCTCTCTCTCACACACACTTCAAAAGGTCATAAAAATAGCCAGTTTTCCTTTTAACTCACCAAATTGCTTCAATAATAGGGCTTGCAAGTATCCTTTATGAGTGAGTAAAACCTTTTTTTGCATTTACACTACTGAAAAAAATTGGAAGTTTCTGCTTTTTGTCACCAGCAGCAGGACCACACCAGGTGCATGTAGGGGGAATAGATTTCACCCCCAACTTTCATTTAGGATTAACACTGCAATTGTAAACAGAGTCACACCCTTCTATACCCACTGGATTTTGAAGGGTGTACCTCTGCCTCGGATTGCGGTGTGAATGTGTAGTTACTTTGCTCTTGTCAATAGAATGAATAGCAAGGACTGTATTGCCTGTCTTAACATTTGTGTTATTTCTGCAACTTAGATTTTAAAAAAAGCATTAACAAAGGATATATTGAGGAATTCTTATGGAGAATCCCTAACCCTTACGCATGATGCTCATAACAGCTGAGAGACAGAGGACTTTTTCTCATGAGGGGTTTTCCCCCCCAATTAGGTCCCATACTGCTTCATATTATCCCTCCATTTCCACGTGCCCTCCCCTAAATGGGTTCACAATCAGGTTTAAACTGAGCCTAGGTGAACTGTATTAAGGGGCAACCCCTTTCAGAGGTGCATAGGAGCATCCGGGGTCCTGTTTCTTGGTCACACTCTTGTGTGACAACAGGACAAAACCCAGGAGCCTGGCTTTTATATAAGCGATTTTTTTTAAAAAAAAAAATCCCCTCATAAATATTACCTTTTATTTGTCTGTACTTGGATCGGTTGCTCAGGTAGTGGAGAGCGGATTTATTTACAGGAACGAATCAGGGGCCGCTCATGAGTTCCTTCAGTATCCAGTAGCCTTATCCCGTGATGTTTACTTTGTCAGGTGAAACATGAGACCCAGCGGAGAAGCTTTCACAAACTCAATGGCATCACACCCTCTGTGCTTTTAAATGTTTAGAGGGAAGTATACACATGTGTCATAACCACATAAAGCAGGCACCTTTTCCTCACCCCCTCATCCTGTTCCATAAGGATGGCTAAAGAAAACTGTCTGCCATTAGTAAGGACCAATGTTGCAGTTCCTGTTCAATTCTTTATCTCAGTGAGGCTCCAGAGCATGAACACATTATCCCTGGTAGCCACCGGGCTAGATCTCAGGCGCCGGCCTTGGACTTCCTTATTTAGGCTCCAGTTTAGTGGTTAAAGTGGTTTAGAGCTGCGGTGGCTCAAGTGGTTAAGATGCTGAACTGCAGGCTGTGGAAGGTCAGTAGTTCAGCGGTTCAAGACCCGAGTTGCCGCATGACGGAGTGAGCTCCCGTCTCTAGTTCCAGCTCCTGCCAACCTAGCAGTTTGAAAGCAAGAAATTGCAAGTAGATAAATAGGGACCACTTCGGTGGGAAGGTAACAGCGTTCCGTGCACCTTGGTGTTTAGTCAGGCCAGCCACATGACCACAGAAACGTCTTCGGACAGCGCTGGCTCTTCGGCTTTGAAACGGGGATGAGCACCGCAACCCTACAGTCGGATTCGACTGGCTTTCGAGCAAGGGAACCTTTACCTTTAGTAATAAAGGCTTCAGGGGTGGCCACATGGCTTTCAGGCAGTCTCGTACTTAACAGCCAGTGGGGTATAGCTGTTGGAATGTCAGATTGGAATCCAAGAGACCCAGAGATGAATCTCTACTCTGCCATCGAAACCTGCTGGGTGATCTTGGGCCAGTCATACAGTCTCAGCCTAACCTACCTTTCCCCACCCTTCTGCTGGTTGTTTCTATTTTATTTTTTTTGTATTGTAAGATGCTTTGGGTCCCCACTGGGAAGAAAAGGGGGAATATAAATGAAGATGACGACGACGATTATACAGCAGCACTTCGACTCTAGACATAAAGTGCTAAATAATTGTGCTCCATCAGTTCACTCTTCCATTCATATTTATTTTCTTCACCTACTAAGTTAGAAGTCAAACCCACTGCGTTTTGAAAACAGGCAAGGGGCACAGACAGAGGCCAAACTGGAATACTCATTCACCTCTGTAATGTATCCAGTCTAGACAAGTCCAGACAAGTCCAGAGACAAACGCAGAGCTTCGCTCCAAGAGACAATGGACTATGCGGATCCTAGCCCGCTCCAATCAGGGGGCTAGGTTCCCGGCCGAGAGCCTATGGGACTCCCGGCCACTGTAAATAACCTATAGGGAAGTAGGGGTGTGTTTGGGTGGCGGTTTCTCGGGGGATATAAGCAGGCCTGCGAGCCGGCCAAAGTCATCTTGTTCCTGATCGAATAAAGTACGCTTTGCTGAAATCACTCTCCGTCTGCGTACTTTTCAACCTCCGCATTGAATTATTTCATAATTTGTCAGGTGTGTTTAATCAAAAACTCAAAGAGAAATGCATTAAAATGATAAACAGATGACAGCACAAGGAAAACACTGCCCTTGGACCCAGGCTTGCTCCTTGAGAAATGCTTGGACTTAAAAAAGAAGAAGAAGAAGAGCATAACCCCCCCCCACACACACACACTCTTGGTGAAGATCAAAGAGGCAATGTTTTCACAAAATGAATGGTTCAGGCAGTTGTAGGGAA
>NW_015161430.1:272490-273393 GCF_001447785.1 Gekko japonicus
GGGAAAGAGACTCAAGGGAGAGGGCTGAGAAGACAGGAAGCTGCCTTCTACTGAATCAGACCATTGGTCTATCGAGGTCAGTAGTACCGCCAACTCTGACTGGCAGTGGCTCTCCAGGGTCTCAGGCAGAGAAATATCTCGTCACTGATGACCTGCTGCACATTTCCCCTTATACCTCCACAACGGACGGAGCTAGAGATTTTCCATTTGATTGGGTGTTCAATGCAGGCCGAAAAGTGAAGTGTGTTAGGATCTCTTGAAGTACCTTCTGCTCCAGTAAGGTGGAGGAAAGCCAGGATTAGTCCTTAAGGGTATATACACTTTAGAAAAGAAGCGAATTGGTGCCAGCAAATACCCTGGAAGGCATCATGGTGCCCATGGATGTTACATCGGGGATCACTGATACAGACTCTCTGGACTATGTCACTTCAGACTGCAAGGGAGAACTTGCATGTACGAATGCTCCCTCGTGTAAAAACAAAAACCCAAAACTCCATACACATTGGAAACTGACACATGGTTGAGAAAACTAGATGAGATTAAAATCCTTCTCTGTCATTTGGTAGATTCCCTAAACTCTAAGCTGAGTTAGTGTGAGCTAGCTCACAGATTTCTGGCCTCCTTTTCACACATCTTTGTCTTAGCTCAGGAAGGATGGCTCCAGAGCAAACTAATTTATGCAGTAGCCAAATTGCTTGCTCACAACTTGAATGTCAGTAGCTCACAAAGCAGAATTTTTGCTCACAAGACTCCATGGCTTAGAGGGAGCATTGGCTGTAACCACTGGTGGACCTACATTTTTGAAGCTTGAACAGGGCCACAGGGCAACACCCAGGGCTATTTTGGGGCAGGAACCCACAAGAACGGAGTTCCGGCTGGCTCCCGAGTTGGCCACACCCAGCA
>NW_015161430.1:273424-279095 GCF_001447785.1 Gekko japonicus
GAATTCATTAGCATAACAGGCCACACCCAACAGCAGGAACTCATTAGGATTGGCTACATTAGGGGTGTGTGGCCTAACATGCAAAGGAGTTCCTGCTACAAAAAAAGGCCCTGGGGTTTGACAACGAACAAGGTAAACAGAATAAGAAGCAAAAGGTGGGTGTGGCTGGTTGACCACACTTCTGGTAACATGGGGTGTGTGGCCTAATATGCTAATGAGTTTCAGCTGTTAGGTGTGGCCTATTATGCTAATGAGTTCCTGCTGGGCTTTTTCTACAAAAAAAGCCCTGGCAACACCCAACAAAGGGTGCTGCTGCCCTTGCAAGGACTTCGAGGTCCTAATGGTGGAGAAGAGGGTGGTGGGGTGGAGCTCTTGAAAATGGGTATTGGCTTTTGATGCTGTCACTAAAATAGCCTTATTTTAATAACAGACACTTTAAAAAACTCCATCAATTTTGTTGAAAGATCCATTCATTAAAAAAAAAAAAGTCCCTTCAGGGCCCCTCCAGGATTAGGGGCGCTAAAACTTAAGCTTCATTAGCAGGGCTATTTTTGGGCAGGAACGCACAGGAACAGAGTTCCGGCTGGCTCCTGAGTTGGCCACGCACTCATTAGCATAATAGGCCACACCTAACAGCAGACACTCATTAGGATTGGCTAGATTAGGGGTGTGTGGCCTAACATGCAAAGGAGTTCCTGCTACAAAAAAAGCCCTGTGTTTTGACAACAAAGTAAACAGAATAAGAAGCAAAAGGTGGGTGTGGCTGGATGACCACACTTCTGGTAACATGTGGGGTGTGGCCTAATATGCTAATGAGCTGTGCTGTCAGGGGTGTGGCCTAATATGCTAATGTGTTCCTGCTGTTGGGTGTGGCCTAATATGCTAATGAGTTCCTGCTGGGCTTTTTCTACAAAACGAGCCCTGTAATCATTAGTTTCATAGCAGAACTGCCCCTGGCTGTAACACGTTATATTTCTTTATATTTGAACTGGCACATGAAAAGTGAGGTAGCAAAGCTGGTAACCCCCAGTCCTTCCAAGTATCTCCTATGGATACTGTATGGCCATACAGCTACATTTGAGTCCAGGAGGACCTTAGAGATCAACAAGATTTTCAGGGTATGATCTTTTGAGAGTCAAAGCCCCCTTTGTCAGGTATCTGGACTCAGATCTTGCTGTTCTACTGCAGAACAACACAGCTGCCCGAAGGAGGAGTAGGAGTAGGAGGAGTTTGGATTTATATCCCGCCTTTCACAACCCGAAGGAGTCTCAGAGTGGCTGACAATCCCTTTCCCTCCCCCTCCCCACAACAGACACCCTGTGAGGTAGGTGGGGCTGAGAGAGCTCTCTCAAGAACTGCCTTTGAGAGAACAGCTCTGAGAGGACTTGTAACTGACCCAAGGTCACACTAGCTGCCGCATGTGGATGAGTGGGGAATCAAACCCAGTTCTCCCAGATTACAGTCCGCACTTTTAATCACTACACCAAACTGGCTCTCAAATTCTTTTCCTTTATACTCAAGGAATCAACATCTTACTTTGATGCACATGTCATAAATTATAAAGATATATCACTGAGCGCACCCTATGGCTCCGTGGAACCCCAAATAACCAAGCCAAACAGGGAAGAATACTGTGGAATCTCTTCTTTATTAGGATACACACACGTGAGAAAACTCTCAACAAAGTTCTTTTCAGCAGGCCAGTTAGCTGGAGGTGGCTTTATTCAAGTCACAGTCCCCCTCCTTGCCTTTAAGAAGGGTGTTGCTACCCTCACTTCCTGTGGGTCTAAAAGGCTGGGATCAGGCCCTCACATGAGGGGTTTGCCAGACTGGATGTGTGGGGGTGACCCTTCTTTCTCCCTGCACCTTCCGGTCTCTTTCACCCCATTCTGCCTTTTGCCGCTTTCTGTTTCTGCACCAGGGCCCACCTGCAGCCTCTCCCGTGCTCTGAAGCACTGACTGCTACGTCACATTGGCTGTCATACGGGGGCCACCTCAGCGGCATATAAGGATACAGAGCCCACCATTTTCTCCAGGGGAACTGATCTCTGCCGTCTGGAAAGCAGTTGTAATTCTGAGTGATCTCCAGCCCTCACCTGGAGATTGGGCACATTTTACCTCAGAACAGCAAAACTGGTTAGAATGTTAGAGGCAAAAGCCAATCAAGTCGCATACGTAAACGACCTCTGTGTTCTGAGGCAGAGGCCACAGGAGAGGCTGAAGAGTGAAGGGGAAATAAAGGTAGGTTGATGATTGGCTGGGAAGGAGATAGGGTTGCCAACTCCAGGTGGGAAATTCCTGGAGATGTGAGGGATGGAGCCTGGAGAGGGTGAGGTTTCAGGAGGCGTGGGACCTCGGACAGGTACAAAGCCATAGACTCCACCCTCCAAACTAACTATTCCCTTCTGGGGAACCATCGTTGCCAATCTCCAGGTGAGGGCTGGAGATCACTCAAAATTACAACTGTTCTTTAGGTAGCAGAGATCAGTTCCTCTGGAGAAAATGGTGGACTCAGTGTCATCATACCCTGCTGAGGTCGCCACAGCAAATTGACACTGAGTGTCCAAGGCTGGGGCACCCGCCCAGAGACTCTTTCTAGAGGCCGTTGTATTTATTTCCACAATGGGCCTTTTTCCTAGTAAGTGAATAATTCCATTCATTGTCTGTTCTTAAGGAGGCATGAACACTTAGATTTAAGGTCATACTCATGAAGACCAACAAAAGAACTAACTACTATCATTGACTGGATGGCATTACTAAGAAGGCACATCGATTTAACCTATACTTGGCCTCTCTTGATGTTCCTCAGGTTTCCCAGAAAGCCTTTTTGAGGCTGTGAGGAAAAGTGTAAACTCAGAATTGATGGAGAAAAATCTTTTGGTGCTGGAGGTTGAAAAATCCAAACAGTTCCCCACCCGGTAAATAATTACACGATCAACCATTTACTGTCCTTTTATTCACCCCAAATCTACAGCTTGGATAGACAGCTAACTTGACTTCATGGCAGAACAAGGGAGTGGACAGGAAACTGTCACCCTAGTTTACCGCCTCAGTAATCAAGTCCCTTTTGGTGATTTCCTTGGCAACTGTGTGTGAGAATTCACTAAGGGGATAACAATAGGGACCTTTCACTTTAAGAAAACAACACCCATTACCTTCAGTCCTCCTCCCCCAAGAGGCTGGAGTAGGGGACACACTGGAGAGCAAGGCACCCATGGTCAAACAGCTTGTGTGGCAGTTTCCCCTTTGAAGTCCAGGTGTCCATCTTGGGGTCATAGCACTCGAGTGAATCAGAGTCTTCAATAGCATTGTCGCTGGTGAGGAAGCGGCCTCCTGTCAAATACAGCTTCTCATTGATCACTGCCGCACCATGATGCATCCTCCTGTCCTTCATGTCTGCACACTTCACAAATTTATTGGCCTTAGTATCGTAAGCAATGACTCGCCGGGTATACCCTAGAACAAAGAAGGCTGAATGAGAGAAATGCTTCATAGCAAGGGTATAAAGCAGAGCTTTGGAATTAATAATGATAATGACTCCAAAAGTGAGGTGGGTTGTAACTCAAGGATGTTAGATAATTTTTGCCTGGTTCACATGTACCAAAACGCAACCCGCATGAACGCTGCCATTGTTTGGCAAACAACTCATGTGAATGGATCCATCCACCCGGGGAGAACCAGAGAAGCCTTTTACAGAGTTGTTTGATTTCTGCATTGTAGCATTGTGAGCTTTGGTTCCAGGAACAATAATTTGCCTGAAGAAGAATTTCTCGAAACACACAACTTTTGCCTGGGAGGCGTGTTGCTTTGATGCTTGCTGCTTCTCTTTTTGGAAAGCAACACAGCATACGATATTGGCATTGACGACTGCTGCATCTCTCATCAGAAAGCAAGATAGTCTCTACAGCATTGAATCCTGTCTGCATATTCGTCTCTGTAGCTGTGGACTTTTCTACAAGATATATATATTGTCCTTTAGGTTTTTGTTATCAATGTACTATAATTAATAAGATATATTTAAGTATATGATTTAAATGAATATATGAAGACATAGTAGAAAATCAGAATTGTATGTTTTGTTTTAACATGGTGTTTCCCCATGTTTACCCTCTCGGAGGTTGGCAACCCCACACTCTGCTATTTTCCCTTTATGATTTCCCGGGAGTAAGAAGAAGAGAAGAGAAGAGATTGGATTTATACCCTGCCCTTCACTCGGAGTCCCAGAGCGGCTTACAAACTCCTTTCCCTTCCCCTCCCCACAACAGACACCCTGTGAGGTAGGCGGGGCTGAGAGAGCTCTTTCCAGAACTGTACTTGAGATAACAGCTCTGACAGAACTATGGCTTGCCCAAGGTCATCCAGCAGCTGCAAGTGGAGGAGTGGGGAATCACACCTGGTTCTCCCATATTAGAGTCCACGCACTTAACCAGTACACAGAAGAGAAGAGATTGGATTTATACCCTGCCCTTCACTCAGAGTCTCAGAGCGGCTTACAAACCCCTTTCCCTTCCCCTCCCCACCACAGACGCCCTGTGAGGTAGGTGGGGCTGAGAGAGCTCTTTTGAGAACAGCTCATGAGAGAACAGCTCTGAAAGAACTTGTGACTGACCAAGGCCTCCCAGCAGCTGCATGTGGAGGAGTGGGGAATCAAACCCGGTTCTCACAGATTACAGTCCGCACACTTAACCACTACACCAAACTGACGTTGCAGTGGCAAAAGAGACTACGAGGTCTTTCTGTCCACTTGCCGGTGGATTGAACGTGACCATGGCAGGTGGTGGGGGAGGGCAAGACTCTCTTCTTCTTCTTCCTGCTCCATCCCCATTCCTGCCTACACTCACAGTGACCTAAGAAGGATCACCATGTCTTCGCCAAACCTGTTTTAGTAGATAAGTCCAGGGTTGCCAGTTCTGGGTGGGAAAATTCCTGGAGGTTTGGGAGGTGGGGCTTGGAAAGGGCAGGGTTTGGGGAGGAGAAGGACCTCATCAGCGTTTAATGCTATAGAATCTAACTTCCAAAACAGCAATTTTTGTCCAGGGGAACTGATCTGTGTAGTCTGGAAATAAGTTGTAATTCTGGGAGATCTCCAGTCCCCACCTGGAGGTTGGCAACCTTACTCAAATCTAAGATCTTGCCGTCTGGTCTTGCACGGTTAGCTTCCCGCAACATTGTTCTTTTCTAAACCTCTGTGTTTTAACATGAAATGGCTTCAGACGGATGCCGCTGTAAATTCAGACAGAATTACAACAATTCGTAACATCACCACCACCACCCCCGACAATATCTCATGAAAGCCAAGAATCCCATTACTCAGACCAATAAACTCAATTTTGTTTTGAAGTGAATTGTCTAGGGAAGACTTCAGATATATTGGATGCTTTAAAATTTTTTAAAAATGTGTTTATTATTATTGTGGGGTTTTTTTAGTTCCAGTTGCTGATAAGCTAGGAACAATGGGATGATGTTATGGCGTACTTACTGGTAAAGGAAAACTTATCCAGCTGTAAATCTCTCCACTTTAAAGAAAAATGGATTATGTTTTGAAATGAACTGAAATGTTTGTATACTTTATTGAATAAACCGAAAAGCTTAGGGCTTAAGCTCATCAGTTGAATTACTGGCACAAAGATTCAGGATAAATACATTTGGAGGCATCAAATTTGTAGATCTC
>NW_015161430.1:279142-286689 GCF_001447785.1 Gekko japonicus
CATGTTTTGTTTTTTTTCCACATCGGAAATCTATGTGTGTTATACAGAATGTAACGCGTGACACACAGATACATGTTGATTTCTGTGTGTGTACGTGCCAAGGAGGCTGTGGCGGATTGTGCCTGCTCTGGCCTGCAGATCCAATTCTGCCCTACCATCCTAGGTGTTTTTCCACACCTGGAGGCGCTTTTCTGCCACTCTCAGGGTAGCCTGCCACCACCATCTGACCTTTTGCCAGGACTGCCCACTGGGAGGGTTAGGACCGCCATCTTCCCTTCCAAGTTCTGAGGCCTTGCTGCTGTGTCTCCTGCCGCTCAGTGCCTGGTCACCATGGGGACAATTTACTGCCTTGTGCGCCCCTGGAGGAATAGCCGCTTGACAACTGTGTTCCTCCCTCCCTGGCACCCCTTTTAGAATAGTGTGTCCGAGACAGTGGAGGTCTATGTGGTACAGAGAACCACTACCAGCATCAAAAGTTATAAAGTATTTATTTAAAATAAAATGTTTGCATGCATAATTTTAGCACTGCAACAAACTGAGCAAGGAAAACAAACGAAATGGGGAAAATGCCAGCCTCCAGGTGGAACATGGGATCTCCTTAAATTATGGCTTATCTCACCATTAAAGAGATCAGTTCCCCTGGAGAAAATGGATGGTTTGGAGAGCAGACTCTATGGCATTGTAACCCACTGAGGTCCCTGTTTTACCCTAATCTCCAGGAGTTTCCCAACCTGGATCTGGCAACTCTAACCCCCCATCCCCCACCTGTGGCCAGGGAGGACCTGGCAACCCTAGACCCAGATGGCCCAGGCTAGCTCAATATCACCAGATCTTGGAAGCTAAGCAGGGTTGGCCCTGGTTAGTACTTGGATGGGAGACCTCCAAGGAAGCCCAGGGTTGCTGTGCAGAGGCAGGCAATGGCAAACTACCTCTGTTCATCTCTTTTCTTGAAAACTTCCAAGTGGAAGAAGGAACCAGTCTCCATTGTCATGCAGTACGGAAGAAACTATTCTATCTTGGGATTCTGCATGGTGAAAACCAAATATCATAAACATTACCTCCAGCAATGAAAATCCGGTCTCCAATCACAGCTGCGGGTGCACAGACATTCTTCACCATTCGGGTCTCCATTCGGAACCACATGTTCCTAGACACATGGTATACCTGAGAAACACAAGGGCATGAAATATTTTCTTGGGTTTGGAGTAAAATACTACCCCTAACTGCATACCCCCATTTTCTTTCTGAAGTGAAGGATGTCTGATCTACACCTTTGCAGAAATTATAATCGATTGCCAAAAACAAAACTTAATTTACAGTGCCACCCTAAGCCCATCAAAACCAATGTGCTCAGACGGGTAGAACTCCGCTTAGAACGTCACTGTGAGCAATGCTCCCTCTAAGCTGTGGAGTCTTGTGAGCAAAAATTCTACTTTGTGTGAGCTCCTGGCATTAAAGATGTGAGCAAATGATCTGGCTACTGCATACATTAGTTTGCTCTGGAGCCATCCTTCCTGAGCTAAGACAAAAATGTGTGAGCCGGAGGCTAAAAAACTGTGAACTAGCTCACACTAGCTCAGCTTAGAGGGAACACTGACGGTGAGTTGCCATGATCAGGTTAAGAAGTTCTGTGCTCGTTAACAGCCTCATGTATAGATCTCCCTTGCTGGACTGGGCATGTGAGCATACCTCAGTTATGCATGGAGAACTCTGTCCAAATGCACCTTGAACAAAGATGCCATCCATCTACACTACCCTTGAATGGGATATGCACTCAAATGTGCATCCTCTTCTACATCCTTGTACAATTGGTTGCTCATTGCCTCTTACGGATGACTAGAGCAGCGCTGGCATGATGCAATTTAGCAGCTGGAAAATAGGAAGGAAGCCAACTCTTCTGGTTAGCTATCCTTAGACCATTAGCATCTGCTCCATCTCCCATGTGACTGGCAACTTTCCTCCTTTGTTAGCTGGGACTTGAATGACAAGAGCCGCTGACTCCGTCCTGCCATAGCTAACTGCAGGTAGGGTTGGCAGCTTCCAGATGGTGGCTGGAGATCTCTCGCTATTACAGCTGACAGAGGTCAGTTCACCTAGAGAAAAATGGCCGATTTGGAAGGTGGCATTATACCCCATTATATCCCTCCCATCCTTAAACCCCACCCTCCTCAGCTCCACTCCCAAAATCTCCAGATGTTTCCCAATCTGGAGCTGGCAACCACAACTGCAGATGTCGTTCTTGGTCTCTAATAAAAGAATATCTGATCTCAAAACACTCTGCAGAAATGGCTGTGGATGTGCCCCACTGCTGGACCTCCTGAGGGCACCTGGTATTTCTGGCCACTGTGTGACACAGAGTGTTGGACTGGATGGGCCATTGGCCTGATCCAACATTGGCTTCTCTTATGTTCTTATGACATTAATGGCTGCATTCAGGCAGAGCTAGTTTAGAGCAGTGGTTAGAGTGTCAGACTGAAATCTGGGAGACCCGAGTTCAAATTACCACTTTTCCATGGAAGCTCACTGAGTGACGTTGGGCCAGTCACACTCCGCCAGTCCAAAAATGGAGGAGGGTAGAATTATGTCTACCACCCTGAGCTTCTTGCAGGAAGAAAGATGGGATTATTGTATGTACGTGCTGTCTAGTTGCAACCAGTTTGTGGTGACGCCAGGAAGGGGCTTTCAAGGCAAGTGAGAAGCAGAGGTGGTTTGCCATGGCCTTCCTCTACAGAGCCTTCCTTAGTGGTCTCCCATCCAAGTATCAACCTTGCTTAGCTTCTGAGATCGGGCTATACCATATCATTCCGCATTCCAAGGATGGGGTTAAGGGGTACTTAATAAACAATAATAAATCATTGAATAGATAAATGTACACAGGGGTCGTTTCGTAGAAAAAGAGCTAGGGGAACTCATTAGCATAGCTCATTAGCATATGCCACACCCCCTGACATCAGGGGCCCGGCGGTAGACCTGCAAGGCCGGCAGGAGTGAGAGGAAGCCCCGCCAAGGCCCTCCCTGGCCCCAGGCAGGCAGGGGTGGGGAGAGGCGGGGAGGAAGCAACTTACCCTCCCTCTTCTCCTGCCTCCTCCTGGCTGAATGAGGGCCGGAAGCGGGGCGGCTGGAAGCAGGGGGCGGGGCTTCGTCGTGTGCTCCGCCCCACGCACCTCACCCGGGGGAACTGTGTTCCCCCGCGATCCCCCCCGAAATGACCTCTGAATGTACATGAACATGGCTTGCTGGCAAGCTTGCATCCATACCTCCTATCTCTTCTTTTGTTCCTACACGGAGAATCCTAGTTAGAAACTAATAGTGCAGTCGTAAATAGAGTTATACCATTCTCAGCCCATTTTGAAAGAATGCAGGCACTTCAGTTAACCAGAGTTAGTTTGTCCCTCGCAATCTAGGATCCTTAGAAGGGAGAGGAAATGAATCTTGTGGGCCTAATATTCGTATATCACAGGAATCTGGAGTTAATTTATAACCTGGATTCTGTAAATGAAGGTTGAAGAGGGAAGGAGGAGGCTTGCATGCAAACATGTTAACAACAAGCCAGGCTTGTGTCTATGTTGGTGTAATGTTGGGTTACATCTGAATGCAGCCATTATTTTGTTTAAGGAAGACTCTTGTCTACACAACAGAACGTTCTGCTTGCTTTCCCCACAGCCTGTTTGCTGTGTGTCTCCTTAAAACTTCAGCCTTTACGATGCTCCAAAATAGTTCATTTAGATATTTAAGACTGCTGACATTTGATATTAAAAAGGCACCCAAGGCAGGGTCAGGCCTTTATGGGCACAAGCAGGCAGAAAGGCAGATGACAAAACACAGATGTTTCAGGACTCAGGCTCTGATTGGACCCTGGCCCAGCCAATGGTGCCAACATTTTTGTTGTCATGCTCACAGCAAGAGCTACAGTCCTGGATCCCGTACTGCTAGGATCACCAACTCTGGGTTGGGCAATTCCTGGAGATTTCAGGGTGGAGGCTGGGGAGGGCAGGGTTTGGGGAGTGGAGGGACCTCAGTGGGGTATAATGCTATAGTTTTTACCCTTTAAAGCAGCCATTTTCTCAAAGGGAACTGGTCTCTGCAGTCTTGGGGGTCAGTTGTAATTTCAGGATATCCCCAGGCCCCACCTGGAGATTAGCAACCCTGCACACTGCAAAGTGGATCCAGCTTCCTTGGTGGTCCCCCTCCAAAATAAGCAAAGCATCATCGTGGTAGTAGCTGATCATAATGAAATAATTGTTTCTGCAAACACAAATTTTAAAGGTGATTTTCTGGAGAGGGGAATTCTGGGTTAGGAAAGTGCACCTGGCTGTCTGTCATGCAGAATTCATGGTAAAGGACAGAATCTTATTTTGCTTGTTGAGTCCAGATACAAGTCATTCAGTATGCTGGAGAACACTGGGAGAGCCAAACATGGCGAGAATTGGTGGTCTCATAAATTTGGAATCCTGTCTCTGCATTTGCCCAGTATTCCCTCTGACACTGAGAAACTGACTCAGAGCAGGTAAGACGCTGAGGATTAGTAATTACCTGTACTAGCCGGACAGGATTTTGCATAATATCCTCTCCTCCAAAAAGGTAGATTCTTTGGTCTTTAGCAGACACAGCCGGATGAAGGACAGCCACGGGCATATTTGCCATATGTTCCCAAACGTTGTAGATGCTGTCATACCTTTCCATAGAATTTAGGATTTCCTGGTTCTCCCCCATACCTCCAATGGCAAAAATGTAGTTTTTATAGGCAACACTCCTGTGGGAATAGCGTGGAACCAGCATGGGCTCTACCAGCCGCCACTGATTAAGTTTGAGCGAGAAGATGTAAACATTGTTGCTAACTTGCCCCTTCCCATTGCCAATGGGGATGCCCCCAAGGAGATACACGTTACTGTGCAAGCTCACCGCAGAGGCCTTATAGAGACGTGCTGGGTATTTGGCAAGGGTCAACCATTGGCTCGTCTTCTCATCATACAGCAATACATCCCTCATGGTCTGCTGGTTGTCCTTCCGACCACCGACCAGGACGAGGAACTCTCGGTATGAATATCGCCGTGGAACGTGCCACATGGGCTTGACATCAGGAGCGCTGGTGCTGTACAAAGAAAACATCTGCTTACTCGCCAGTTCCAGGATACTTTGACAAGTGGGTGATGACTGAATGAGAGAGTCGTTGGCAATGAAGTGGAAGAAGAAGGTAGGGTGGACGTACTGAATCCTTACCTTCTTGAACAAGTCTTGGATGTAGCCTTGCCGTGCTTGGACGTCATGCCGAACCCAGGACATGAGGGCCTCAAAGACTTGCTCTTCCTCTCCACAGAGCTCGTCATCTCCAAGATAGTTCAACAATTCCAAGGCGCAAAGTTCTTTCAGGTCTTCGGAAGTGGCTACTTCAGGGAAATGCTTCAGGGCCATCGCTTTTGCTTTCTTGTTGAGACTTTCACAGTGTAAGATTTCTGAGACCCTGATCATGCTGAGACAGTTATCTGGTGTGAGGTGGTTCTGGAGGTAGGCCGAAGAGGCCTCAAACAGTCTCACATACTGGAGCATGGAAGCCGTCTCCATCAGATGCAAAACATTCTCCACTGTTATGAGAATCTCTCCCGTGTAGACGTAAGTAATGATACAATGAAGAATGCCCGAGTCGATACCTTGGAGGTTGACTTTTTCCTGACAGCTCTCTATGAAGTTGTTGCAAAACATTGCCTTGAAGTAAGGGCTGCTTGAAGCAAGCACATTCCTGTGGCAAGGGATTTCGATGTCACTCGTGCACAGAATGACGTCTGTTAGGATTCCGTTTTGCCATAAAACATTAAGCTGCCTTAGCAGTTCAGAGGAGAAGTCCTGGTCTCGGAAGAGCAGGTCTTCTGTGGTCCTCTCTTCCATAGCGAGACTCATAGAGATGTCAACATTAATTCTCCGTGGTGTTTCCTCAAAATTATTCAGCTTGCAAGCTCAGAATCCAACAGTTCTTTAAATATGGACTGTCTAGATCAGAAGTGAGAAAAACCAGCAACATATACCAGTAGAAGAGCATGCAAATCAAGGGAAAGGCACACAGAATCTTATTTTATAAAATAAATCAGGAACACTGGAATCCTGGAGTTACCCCTGTTTCAGGGCGGGGCCAGCTCAATGAGGCTCCCCTGATGATGTGGTTGCTTCAGGCTGCAGATTTGGGGGATGTTAATCTCTTGTTCTTCCTGCCACTAACCAATGCCTGCCCATCTGCCCTCTTGCTGCTCCACCCAGGAGACTGTCCTCCTTATCTTCTTGTTCTCGCAGGTCTCTTGGAAAGCAGCACGGCAAGCAGCCCGTGTGTGTGTATAAAGTGCCATCAAGTCGCAGCTGAGTTACGGTGATCTCAGCAAGGGGCTGTCAAGGCAAGTGAGGTGGTTTGCCATTGCCTTCCTCTGCAGAGTTTTCCTTGGTGGTCTCCCTTCTAAGTGCTGACCCTCTTAGCTTCCGAGATCTGATGAGATCGGGCCATACCATGTCACCTTCCCTCCCAATTTCAAATGCATACAAGATCCGTTTTCTCCATGAGAGTTTGGTTACCAGGACAATCAAAATGGTGGCCCAACTCTCATTGAGAGGAAGCAGTCTCATAATTCATGATGCCTTATAGAGGATGCACAGCTTGATGCACTATTTGTTAAAGAGATCAGGGTTGATTAAGAGCTAAGGAGGGTCATCTCCATCAGCTCATGGTCAGTAGCAGCCTCAGTGAGGGGGGAGGAAGTATCCCAACTCTGGTTTGGGTAAATTCCTGGAGATTTAGGGCATGGCCTACTGAGGCCAGAGTTTGGGAAGGGGATGAAGTTCAGCAGTAGGGTTCTCAATCTCCAGGTGAAGCCTGGAGATCACCTAGAATTACAACTGATCTTTTGAGTACAGAGATTAGTTCTCCTGGAGAAAATGGCTGCTTTGGAGGAAGGACTCTATGGAATTATACCCTACTGAGCTCCTTTCATTCCCCAAATTCCACCCTACGCATTTTCCAGGAATTTCCTAACCTGGTGTTGACAACTCTACTCATCAGGGATGTTAAGTGACTCTAGAACTTCAATTTTCCTAAACTCTATGGTATACCATGGAGTCCGCCCTCTGAAGTGCTATTTTCTCCAGGGGAACTGATGTGACGTCCATAGTCTGGAGATCAGTTGTAATTCCAGGAGAACTCCAGGTCCCTCCTTGAGTTGTTAACCCGAGGGGATGTGTGATTATTGCCAGCACCTCAAATGCCGAACCGTCCTGAGCTACCGCTGTTTAACAGCTTGAATAATGCGAGCCACAATTTAAAAGGAACACAGATATATCTTTAAAGCATACGCAGCAAAACGAACAAACCGATCACTGCTTCAGCCCCAAAGCTCAAAGCAAACAACTTGTTCACGATAAATATTTTGAACACAGACATGGTGTTGGCCTTTCGTTCTCATGAAGCACTTGTCGTTTTAGAAACTTTGATCTCCTCCACCCACACCCCCCCCCCAATTTACTCATTCCCAAAGAATGTAGCTCTGGCAGAGCAGTATGACAAACAAAAT
>NW_015161430.1:286715-289412 GCF_001447785.1 Gekko japonicus
TAGGGAAAATGATACATTTATTTACTCGGCCATTGATTTTTGCTTTCATATCAACCAAGAGAAGAACTGGGACTGTAGATTCTTTTCTGTTTACTTTGTGCTGAAGTCTGCCAGGATGTCGTCCACCCCCGGTTCCATCTCCATAATATTCTGCTCGATAAGATGGATGCAGGAGTCTTGGTTAAGGCCTGATCTAAACATAATGCCGTCTGAGGGAAAAGCACTCTCCTGTGGGACTTTGTGCTCCCACAGTGTCTTGTTCAAACTGGGCTGCTACAGGAGCAGAACATAGGGTTCCCAAATCCCCCCGGGGGGCGGATTTCCCCCCGCTTTCAAGGCCCGATTCCCGCTCCCGCAGAATCGGGGCCCGGGGGAAACCCCACCCCTGCGTGCACACCACCCGGAAGTGACATCGCATGCTGGGGGCGGGGCCATGCCATTTGAGGGGAAAACTCTTTGTTTTCCCCTCAAATGGGGGTGGCGCGCACGCGGTGTGCGCGCACGATTTAGACGCCGGCCGGGAGCCCCCCGCTCCCGGCCAAAATCCAGTTGGCAACCCTAGCAGAACATCTATGCGGGACACATAACCAATTTTCCCTCTAAGCTGAGTCAGTGTGAGGTAACTCACAGATTTTTAGCCTCCGGCTCACGCATTCTTATCTTTGCTCAGGGAAGGAGGGCTCCAGAGCAAACTAATTTATGCCGCAGCCAAATTGCTGGCTCACAACTTTAATGCCAGTAGAATAATAAAAGTAGAATTCTCACAAAGTAGAATTTCTGCTCACAAGATTCCACGGCTTAGAGGGAGCATGGCACATAACTGGTCTGAACATGCAGTGACTCAGTTTCAGCAAGACACAGGGAGAACGAAAAAAATCCCACAGGAAAAGTCCCTTTGCTTTGCCAGCGTCATGTTGAAATCAAGCCTGATTTAGTTTAGTTTTTTTTTTTTTTTTTTTTGTAAAAGAGCAGCAGTTTCAACAACCATTGCTGTCGAAGGAAAAGAAAACGAATTTTCAAAGCTGTGGTACATTTGAGTGAAGAAGGGCAGCTGCTGTATGGCATTTCAGCCTCCCCCCCCCTCAGATAAAACACAAAATCTATAAACTTGTCCCTTCCATGGCTGTCTCCGGTGAACTGCAGTGGCTAAACACATAACAGGCAAAACCCAGGCGAAACCTCTCCCCCAATCTAAAAGCTCACATTTGCAGTGAAAAATGGCGGCAGATTAGTTTACCTTATTCGTTCCCTGCCTTCAGTCGCTGGGGGTTGTTTATTCTCAGCTGAAACTTTCCATGGCTAGACCGTGAATATGAAGAGGGCAGGAACATCTGTTTAATATTTATTACACAATGCCTACTGGGGGATGTTTGGGTGTGTGGTCTCCCCTCTCTGACTCTTTCCGGAATGGATGTAGCTTGAGCACTTTATTGTTTTTATTATTGTTATTGTAGTTGGGTTTTAAATTGTATATTGTGGTTTTTAAAACCTATTATTGTATTGATGTTTTTATGAGCAAGTTTCTTGCCGTGTAAGCCGCCCTGAGCCCTTCGGGGGAGGGCGGGGTATAAATATAACAAACAAACAAACAAACAAACAAACAAGACTAATTTTTTTAAAAAAACAGCTATTAAACCTTCTTGGGTTGGCTCATTCGCTGGCGAAATAATTCACAGGGGGTGATTTTTCAGGTTTGTTTAGCACCAAGGCACTGTCACTGCTATCTAGAGATGACTTAACTAGGTACCACAGTGAGGCTCTGTATACATTCCTGGTCTAAGAATAGGTATCCATGTACTTTTCACAGTGTTGTTACATGTGACTTTCCACTTGCTGGCCACAGTTAGGCACACGGAAAGCTGAGCTACCAACCATGCACGGGGTGGCGGTGTTTTTCTGGCAAGTATTTACATACGAAAATAGACACAGAACTGAAGGACAGGCAGCTTACAAGAGATCTGGCCTGAATCTGTGAAAGGGACCTGAGGTAAACTAGTAATTCTAGAAGCTTGTAAACAGTCTGGAACTTCTAGAGGCTTCTTCTAGTATCTGTTCACCCCAAGTTAGTTACTGTTTAACTTAGTTTTTGTTCTGCCCAGTGGTTGTGCAGGGAGATCCTGTACCTTTGAAACTGGGGTTATTTCCATTAAAACCAGAGTGCTGAGTAATGCTAGAATGTGACACAGTCCTCAGAGGAAGGAGAATTAATGTTCATGATTGATTTCTGTGATATTTTATCTTCACGTGAGGCGTCATAACACCTCCCCGGATATGAATTTACAGGGACAAATATGTCTTATGGATTGGGCAATCCATAAGATAGGTTAAGACGCTGAACTGCAGGCTGTGAAAGGTCAGTAGTTCAGCAGTTCGAGACCCGGGTGACGCATGACGGGGTGAGTTCCCGTCTCTAGTTCCAGCTCCTGTCAACCTAGCAGTTCGAAAGCAAGAAATTGCAAGTAGATAAATAGGTACCACTTCGGTGGGAAGGTAACAGCGTTCAGTGCACCTTGGTGTTTAGTCATGCCGGCCACATGACCACGAAAATGTCTTCGGACAGCGCTGGCTCTTTGGCTTTGAAACGGAGATGAGCACCGCAACCCTAGAGTCGGATTCGACTGGCTTTCGAGCAAGGGAACCTTTACCTTTAGGTGGTGGCTAGAGGTCTCCTGGGAGGAGGAGGAGGAGGAGGAGGAG
>NW_015161430.1:289445-289887 GCF_001447785.1 Gekko japonicus
GTTGGAACCGGTGCAGTTTATGCCGGCTGAAACGCAATCACACTCACCTCCTGTCTGCGGATCCCATCGCTGTATGCCCATTCACACACAGCAGGCATCGGCGGGTTTTTTTTAACTCAGTTTGAGCATGCGCATAGGCAGCCATCCATCGAATGGCGATCTTCGCGCATGCGCAAAAACCCTGTCTTACATTTAAACTTTAAAGGTAAGGACTTACCTTTAAAGTTTACAGAGCACAGTAGCCTCCCTGAGGTCCCAGACGTCTCCGAAACGCTACAGTAAGGCCCTTTTCTTTCTTTTTTTAAACAAACGGCAGGGCGAAGCTTTGCCCAAGCGCATATTGCATATTGCATATTGAATCCTTTAAAAAAAATGGCGGGCGAAAATCGGAAGCCTCAGGCTTCCGAACGGAAGTAGCTGTGCAACGTTGGAGAGCGATCAG
>NW_015161430.1:290508-368304 GCF_001447785.1 Gekko japonicus
CACCCTTGAAGGGCAGACTCTATGGTATACCATAGTCTAGGAGAAACCAAAGTCCAAAGTGACATCATATCCCTGCTGAGATCCCTCCCCTCCCCAAATTACATCTTCCCTAGGCTCCAGTGTTCCCTCTAAGCTGAGTTATTGTGAGCTAGCTGACAGTTTTTTAGCCTCCGGCTCACACATTTTTGTCTTAGCTCAGGAAGGATGGCTCCAGAGCAGGCTAATTTATGCAGTAGCCTAATCGCTCGCTCACAGCTTAAATGCCAGTAGCTCACAAAGTAGAATTTTTGCTCACAGGACTCCACAGCTTAGAGGGAGCATTGCTAGGTTCTATCCCCAGGAATTTCCCAATCCGGAGCTGGCCAACCTAGGCAGGAGGCATGGTAGAAGAGCCCACACTGTGAGCAGAAGTTACACACAGCATTCAGCACTACTGCTTTCTATCGAGACTGCTTGAGCTTGAGGTCTTGATCTGAGTCCTCCTCTAGCAAACCCCAGATGAACTCAGAATCTGACCCAAATGTTTAAACTGACTGGTGCTACTTTTGACTTGATGCCAAGAGACCTTTGCCTCCTCCCAACCTCCTGCAGAGGCTTCTTTCTAATTCTGGCTCTGCCTCAAATGGAATGAAGGTGCCGTTGACCTCGAATGATCCTTTTCTTGCCTTAAGGGAGGTTATGCTTTTACCTGCCAATGTTACATATTGCCTAGTACTGATGTGCTGTATGGCTTATTCCTATTAACTCGAGGTTTTTCCTATGATGTCAAAGTCTCAAAAAAAGAGACATTCCTAAATGTAAACTGGTTCATTTTAAAAATAGATCAAGGTGGGCAGCCATGTTGGTCTGAAATAATAGAACAAGTTAGGGTCCAATAGCACCAACAAAGTTAGAGTCCGATGGCACCTTTAAGGCCAGCAAAGTTTTATTCAAGGTGTGAGCTTTCGTGTGCATGCAGACTTAGTCTAACATTGGACTCTAACTTTGTTTCATTTAAAAAATGTTTTTCTATTTTTCAGTTTGGTATAGTGGTTAAGAGCGTGGACTCTAATCTGGGAGAACCAGATTCCCCACCCCTCCACATGCTGCTGCTGCTGGTGTGACCTTGGGTCAGTCATAAATTCTTTCAGAGCTGTTCTCTCATGGGCAGTTCTTGAGAGAGCTCTCTCAGCTCCACCTACCTCACAGGGTGTCTGTTGTGGGGGAGGGGAAGGGAAAGGAGATTGTAAGCCACTCTGAGACTCCTTCAGGTAGTGAAGGGCGGGGTATAAATCCAATCTCTTCTTCTATATGGCCTAGTACAAAAACATGAAAACAGTGGTGGTGGTGACGGTAAAGGACGTACCATAGGAAATGCTTCCTTTCACACTAAAGAGGCATGAGTCCACAACATCCAAAAAGAAGGAAGGCCCCCACAGAAGACATGAAACCACTGCTATCAACCTATATATCTAACTTGACCAGAGTGTGGATTAAAAATCTGTGGAATAGGGACAGGTTCCGAAAAAGGGGATGTTTTTACAAATGAGGGGTTTATGGGAAAACCTTACTTTTCAAAATGGGGAGGACTAACAGAAAAATCTTTTAAAATGCTGTGATCATATGAGATTTTGAAGATCTTGGCAACCATTTTGGATTTTCTAGCAATAATCTATTTGCATAGGAAATCCCAAATGGCTGCTGCAGTCTTGTTTGGAAACCTGAAGTGGATTGAAGGGAAAAGAAAAAGTGAGCAGGCAGGATACAAGAAGGAAGATGGGGGATGGTAAAGCTAGAATAGAGGGGGGGGGATATAGAACCAAGGGGGAGAAGGGTGGTGGAGAAAGGGGAAAAAACAGGAAAGGAGAACCTGCAAGGCTTGCGAGGGGGAGGGAAGGAAGGAAAGTGAAGATGGCAAGAGAAAGAGGACCAATGGTGTGGACAATAAGATACCCCTGTGAAACCTCATGGGTTCCTGCTTGTCTACCACAATCTAAACAAGTACAATGTACTGGTAGGTCTTCCCTGAGTTCTATCTAGACTTCATACTGATCCTGCAGTGTAGGGTTGCCAGGTTCTCCTGGCAACTGGTGGGGGATTGGGGCAGGCCTGTAGCCAGGATTTTGTGGCTTATGGGGCAAAATATTTTCTGGTGGGACTGGTGGGGCTGCTCTTATTTTTATGTCAGCTCCAATCTGCCCCCAAGCCCAGCTGCTGGTGGCCACTCCTCTCCCTCCCCTCCTGCAAGATTTAAAGGACCCTTCAGCTGATCAGCGGGTAACACATGGCCCGCCAATCAACTGGAGGCTCCTTTAAATCTTGAGGGAGGGAAAGGGGTGCGTGCCACCCTCTACTTCTCAAAAGCATTTAAAGCCTTTATATGTTTTGAGAAGAAGCAGGGGACCCATGCCCATGGGCACCCCCATTCTTCTAAAAAAATCTTCTCAAAATGTTTTTGTGGATCTGGCCCTTTAAGGAAGGGGGCAAAGCCCCCAATAGCCCCACTGTAGCTAGGGGACAGGATTGGGGGGACTTACTGGGAGCACAAGGGAGGCCCAGCTGATGTACAGCAACTTGCCTACAACATTGCCCATGTGACCAGGAAGTGACTTCATTACGTCGGGGATGTCAGGGCGATGCTATGGTATTTGGGCAAAAACTCTATGGTAAATTTGGCTCCTACCATAAAGTTTTTGCCCAAATACAGAGCGTCACCCCGACATCCCCGATGTGATGACGTCGCTTCCAGGTCACATGGTCAGTGACATAGGCACATTGCTGCATGTCAGCTGGATCTCCCTCTTTTTCAGGTTAAGTTTCCCAAGAATCAGCTGATCGGCACGTGTGCCTTGGGGCCTGCAGCTGGGGATCCCCACCTCCACTGTGGGGTCTGGCAACCCTACTGCAGTGCCCACTGTATAGGTAAAAAAGGCAGCAGGATGCCCTACTGCCACCCCTGGTGCCCTAAGGATTGGACTTCTGTAGGCTAATGAGAACATGGAGCGGTCCACATGAATAACATAAAAACAGACTATGAGGTCCCTTACTGCTCTTTCCTTAGGTAAAGGATAATGCCACTGTAATACTGAAGATATCGTTGCACCACTGCTCTTCATAACTATGTAGAGTTATTAACTGAGTACTAACGTTATTGAAATTGCCTGCCCTGCTCCCAAGTTGTAATCCTTGACAATGAGCAATGGATTTGTTAGATTCCATCTGTTCCTCTCCATGCTGCCATACTTGCGCTGCGATCACACACACTAAATAATCCACTTCCAATCCACTTTCTAACTGGATTTTACTGTGTGAACTGGCAAAATCCTGTTGGAAAGTGCATTGAAAGTGGATTATTTAGTGCATGTGATCGCAGCCTTACTTTTTTTTTTTTGCCCTAAATTGCAGTGTATGGTGTGCTGTGCAGTCTACAGGTGGTCTATAAAGATAGTCATTTCCATGGTTTCTCAGTCAAGACTACAGAACCAATGACGCAGTGAGACTCAAAGCAACATATTTATATGGAAATACTCGTGGGGGCTGTCATAGTTAAAAAGGGGGGGAACCAAGCCATACAGTGTAGAAAGAACCTGAATGCAAAAGAAGATGTGGTGATTCCAGTAAATCCCACCCACTCCTAATTTGGGACACGATTCCTTTTGAACAGGATACCTCAGTTTTCATTCCAGATACTGCCTGAGACAGCTCGATGGCAGCCCCGTGCAGCTTTCAGCAATCTTCTGTTTCACAACATGTGTGTTATTTGTTCCGGTGTATTTTAAACAGCCTTGTGGTTGTTTTACTGGAGTTGTTTTAGGGAATTCACATTTTGCGAGCTGCCCTTGACTTCCCAGTCCTGGGAAGGCTGTATATAAATACTGTAAATAAATGGCAATGGAAAGAATTAGAGAAGCACAATAAAAGTCCACAACCCGAAGTTCAGGATTCTTTAGACCTTCATTTACTGATCAGACCAGAAAATGATATGGATAATATTTCTTACGGCAGGTTGTAATAACAATTGTGACTCCTATTGGCTTGTAGCAAAGTTATTTTTCTCTGCCACGACTGTATTTGTGGATATACTTGAGGAGGGGAAAATGTAATCTACTTGTCTGTTGGATGTAATCCTCGCTCAGCCGCACAACTCCCTGGGTGGTCATGGCAAGCCATGTTCCGTCCTAGCCCTCCTCGCAGCCGTGTTGATAAAATGAGATGATATGGCAGAACTGGGACAGGAAAAGGCATCCAAATAAATGATTTTAAATAAACACACCTGGACACATTCATCACCTCCCCTATTGCTCTGTAAATATTAGGGTCTTTTCAGAGGAGCAGCCCAAATCTTTCTACGGCTGACTATGAGGACTTTTCATTTCTGCTAACTGCTGCTAAAGGCTACAAGCTAAGGTGGGCCCGTGGGTTTAGTATTTAACCACTGAGAATCCGAGACTTGGGAAATCAAGCAAGACCTTCCCACGTGGAAACTCCTGCTTGCACATTAACTGAACAGCCATGGACCGCTGGAGCCACAAAGCAAGAGACCATTTAGGGTTGCCAGCTCTGGGGTCAGAAATTACTGGAGATTTGGGGGTGGAGCCGAGGGAGGGAGGGATTTGGAAAGCGACCTTAGAGGGTTATAATGCCGTAGAGTCCAACCTCCAAATAGGGTTGCCAACCCCCCCTCCGGTTTGCCAGGAGTCCCCCATTTTGGGGGGGGGGACCCGCCCCCAACACCCACAGCCACCCCTCTCTCTCCCTTTAAGTGTGTGGAACCCGTGTTTCCTCCCAAGCCTGTGTTTCTTCCCAGGCCCGATCTCCGCTTGAGATCAGGCTTGCAGGGAAATGCCAGCTTCGTGCACTTAAAAGGGACCCGTGGCTGCTCTTAAAGGGGAAACGCCGGCTCCTGCACTTAAAAGGGAAACGCCAGCTCCTTTAAGTGCAGGAAACTGCCTTTTCTGGAGATCCGGCGCGCGGGCGGGAGGGGGGTGGCGGCGGACGTCCCCAACGTGACGTCATCACGTCAGGGATGCCCCGCCCCCTCCAGGAACGCCCCCAAAGTCCCCCGCTGGGGGTGGAAGATGGACTTGGCAACCCTACCTCCAAAGCCGCCATTTTCTCTGGGGGAAGTGAGCTCTGTAGCTAGGGTTATTCACTCCAGACTGGGAAATTCCTGGAACTTTGGGGTTAAAGACTGGGACAAGAAAAGATCTTGGCAAGGATATGATGCCCTCCGAGCTGCCATTTCCTCCGGAGGAACTGATCACTATGGTCAGGAGATCCGGTTGTAATCACAGGCGGACTCCAGGATCCACCTAAGAGCTGATAACCATAAGAGCAGGCAACTTCTGGAACAATTTTCAATGCCTACCTTTTAAAGTTTTTGGATTTCTTTGCAAACTAGGGTTGCCAGCTGTAGGACGGGAAACACCTTGAGATGTTGGGGGTGGGCCCTGAGAAGGGTGGAGCTTGTGGAAGGGAGGAGCTTCAATGGGGTATGATGCCATAGATCAACACGCTTCGCTGAGCACTTTGGGGAAGTAGGGATTTAATAGCTGCCTCTCCCTTTTCTGCTTCTGGTATGCATGTAGGGTTGCCAACCTCTAGGTTAAGTTTTTAATTTTATTTTTTATTTTGTGGCATTAGTGCCCCCTGACTTATTTAAAGTCCCCCCCCCTCCAATTACAAAATCCTGGATACGGGCCTGCTTGAAGGAGTCTCAGAGCACCTTACAATCTCCTTTCCCTTCCCCTCCCCACAACAGACACCCTGTGAGGCAGGTGGGGCTGAGAGAGCTCTCCCGAGGACTGCCCTTGAGAGAACAGCTCTGAGAGAACTTATGACTAACCCACGGTCACACCAGCAGCTGCATGTGGAGGAGGGGGGAATCATGCTCCACTACACCAAACCGGCTATCTAGAGTCTTGATTCTTCTAGAGTCAATGTGGCGTCTTTCCTCCTTGTTGTACAAAGACAGTTCTTTATATGTGCTCAGGGATTTTATATGCTGCAGTACCCCCCTCCCACAAAACCTCTTTCTCTTCCTGTCTGCAGGAATGTCCACTCTGCATTTTGGGCTCCTGAATCTCTATAGCTCAGGTAGGACTCTGGGCTAGGATTGTCTGCATTTCTATGGCATTGTGCTTAAGAGGTGACTCAATCATTTGTGTGTATGTGTGTGTGAAGTGCTGTTAAGTCACTTTCAACCCTAGGAATTAACGTTCTCCAAAACTTTGTTCTGCTCAGGTCTTACAAAATGAGGGCTGTTAGATCGCGCTAACAAAGGACTCGTAGAGTGATTCAGCAAGTGATTCAGCTTTATTTAGAAGTAACGAACAAGCACTAACTCAGTAAGAAACCAGAACAGAAAACAGTGGGAGCTTATGCTCCTTTTAAACATAACCGGGCTAATGTAGCCACGCCTATTTACAAATAACAACCAATGAGATTGCTAGGATAAAGACCAATGGGAGTCTTTCCCTCCTAGGGAATGGTATCGTTCTGATTGGTCGCTGTTACGAAGCGACCAATAGGAAGTTCGCTCAGAGGAGCCCTGGTCTGGCTCGAAGCTTAACATGGGAGTCCTATGAGGTGATTCATGTAATCATTTCAATACATTACAATTCCTCCCCCCTAAGTTAAGCCATCATCCCAATTGTTTTATTATTTACATACATACAATCAACCTTTGTACATCAGTTATTCCAACAGTATTTACACTCATAGTCCTTCAGATAAGTCGGCATTTGCCGCGAACGCTGGGACCTGCGGAGCGGTGCAGGCTCCATGGGCAGACAAGGTTGTGGGTCAGAGTGGGGTTCACTACAGCCTGGATCAGGCACAGACTCGACTGGGATTTCAGCCCCGCACACAGGGTTCTGCCCTGACTCGGGGACAGTACCGGGCCTTTCGGTACTCACCGCCTGCTCTGGGGGTGTCCACTCGACATCAGGGGATTCAGCCGTCGGAGAGTCAGCGCTGTCCCTAGCCCAACGTCTCCTTAACTGATCTATGTGGCGCCGCCATATTCGACCGTCAGCTAACTGCACCACATACATTCGAGTACCCACAGAGTCGGATATAACCCCAGGAAGCCACAAGTGCCCGTTTGCATAATTTCGTGCGAAAACCTTGTCCCCTTTTTCAAACATGCGCACCTTCGGTTGCGCAGTGGTACGCTCGGACTGATCTTCTGATAGGTCTGGGTGCATACGGTTCAAACGGGTCGTGAGTCTCCGCCCCATTAACAATTCGGCCGGACTACGGCCTGTAGCACTACAGGGGGTGGTGTGCTGCAGCAAAAGAAAGGAGCCCAGCCTCTGGCTCCAGTCCCCTTCGTCCATTTTACCCAGGGCCTCTTTGGCCGTCCTGACCATCCGTTCGGCTTGGCCATTAGATGCCGGATGGAAAGGGGCCGAAGTCATTTGGCGTATGCCATTACTCGTGAGGAAGAGCCTAAATTCCTCAGACACAAATTGAGGCCCGTTGTCACTGACGATGACGTCAGGCAACCCGTGGGTGGCAAAAAGTCGGCGGAGCGCATGGATCACAGCAAGTGATGTGGTCGATTTCATATGCACGACCTCCAGCCATTTGGACATAGCGTCCACCACAATTAGGAACATTTGCCCTTGGAGAGGGCCAGCAAAATCTATATGCAATCTGGCCCAGGGTTTACCAGATGACTCCCAGCCTTGGGGTGTAGCTTGTGGGGGATCGGGTCTGACTTGCTGGCATTTGGGACACCCTCGTACCCATTCTTCGATCTCTTTGTCCAGCCCCGGCCACCAGACATACCCTCTGGCCAACGCTTTGGTGTGTACCATACCGGGGTGACCCTCGTGCAGCGACTCTAACACTCTCGTCCTGAGTTTGTCAGGAACCACCACCCTGTTCCCCCATAATACACAGCCCTTAGAAATGGATAGTTCATTTTGACGGCTTTTGTAAGGGCCGAACTCCGGTTCAACGCTTCCAACCGGCCACCCCCTCCAAACCCAGTTTAATACTCGGGACAGCACGCTATCCTTGGCCGTGTGTGCTGCAATGTCCCTGGATGATACCGGGGGTCGAGGAAGCTCCTCAATTGCCAAGACCTCACAGGCGGGGGCAGGGTCTGCGCCAATGTCCGGCACCGGGCACCGGCTGAGGGCATCCGCATGCCCAATCGCTTTCCCAGGCCGGTGCTCTAAGTCAAAATCATAAGCCTGCAAAAATATCGCCCATCTAAGCATGCGTGGGGACATGATGTTTGGCAATTGCTTATCGGGCGCAAAAATCCCCAGTAGCGGCTTGTGGTCAGTGACCAGCAAAAATCGTCTGCCAAAAATAAAATCATGGAACTTTTTGACAGCCGCTACCAACGCCAGACCCTCCTTGTCTATCTGGGCATAGTTCCGCTCTGCCGCAGATAGTGATCTAGAATAAAAAGCGATAGGCGCTTCGCTCCCATCAGGCATCAGATGGCTTAAAACTGCGCCTACTCCAAACGGTGAAGCGTCAGCAGCTAACACCAGGAGCTTGTGTTCATCATAATGCGTGAGTACGGCATTAGATGTCAGCAGCTCCTTGACTCCCACAAAAGCCTTTTCCTCGGCCTGCCCCCACTTCCATTTTGCCTCCTTGTGCAAAAGCGCGTGCAAAGGGGCCGCCACTGATGCCTTATGCGGTAAAAACGCATGATAAAAATTCAGGAGTCCTAAAAAGGATTGGAGCTCCTTCTTACTCACCGGCCTGGGGGCGTTTTGGATTGCAGATACCTTCTCATCCGTGGGGTGGACTCCCTCTGCGTCAATGCGAAACCCCAGGAAGTCCACACTTTCCACCCCGAGCGTGCATTTTGAGCGCTTAACTCTGAGGCCGGCATTTTGAAAACGCCTGAGGACCTCTTTAACCCGGTCCAGTAGTTCCTGTTCAGACCCGCCCGCAATCAGCACGTCGTCAAAATAGGGCACTGTGCCAGGTACCCCCCTTAGTAGACGTTCCATGAGGCCCTGAAAAATCCCAGGTGCTACGTTGACCCCGAATTGCAGCCTGTTCACTTTAAAAGCCCCTTGGTGGGTTACAATTGTTTGGGCCTCGGCAGCCTCCGGGGTGACAGGCAACTGCTGGTATGCCTGGGCCAGGTCAAATTTGGCGAAAATCTTGCCACCCCCCAGGGAAGCCAAAATGTGGCTTATTACCGGGACCGGGTACGAATGTTGCTGCAGCGCCTTGTTAATCGTACATTTGTAATCGGCGCATAGTCGTATGGACCCATCTGATTTGACAGGGGTTACGATCGGGGTCTCCCATTTGCTGTATGGTACTGGCTCTAAAACCCCTTGCTCAACTAGTTTGTCAATCTCTTTTTCCACCTTATGTTTGAGAGACACAGGTACTTTCCGATACTTCAACCTAATAGGTTTGACTGACGGATCTAAGTCAAACGCAACCGGGGGGCCCTTGTACCTTCCCAACCCTTCGGCAAATACATCAGGGAACAGGTCGTACAGCATGCCCCATTTATTTTCAGACATCCTGTTAATCCCAGAAATACCGATGCCCAATGGCTCAAACCAATCTAACCCTAGCAGGTTAACCCGGTCTCCCTCTGCAATCAGGAATGACAGTTTAACACATTTCCCCTTATACTCAACAGTAACAGAGTCCCGTCCGGCCAAGGGAATTCGGTTGCCCTGGAAGTCGGACACTCTGGTTCCCGCAGGCTGGAGCCGCCGCCGGCTTCGGTTCGGGAACAACTGGCGCCAGGACGCGGCAGAAATCACCGTCACGGACGATCCTGAGTCCACCTCCATTGTACAGGGTCGGCCGTCGAGGAGTGGAGTCACGGTGATCTTGCCCTGGCTGCTGGTGCGATTTACGGCCGATGCGCTCGACAAGGTCGCCGTCAACTGGCAGCTTGCTTCCGATGCTGAGGAACGGGTCTTGCCTTGGGTGCTGACTGGAGTGCCCCTCTGCGCTGACCGGTTGTTAGTTGAGGGATCCTTCTTCGCTGATCTGCAGACTCTGGCCAGATGACCACGCCGCCCACACGCTCTGCAGTCGACATCACGAGCCCAACAGGAGCCGCGCTGGTGCTTCCCGCCACAACCGGAGCAAGGCTTGACGTTGGTAGTCTTCGCTGGGGTCCGCTTGCCTCGAACCGCGTTGACGTCATCATCCGCGTCTTCGCCCTCGCTGTCTCGTTGAGCGTGTATACTGGGCTCTGCCACCCGCTGGCGGACCTCCTTCGTGGACTTCTCCGCTGCTTCCGCGGCCACGGCCTCTTCGTAGGCCACTGCCCAGGTCAGGGTGGTGCGGGCGAACAGCCTCTGTTGCAGCCTTTCATCTTTGAGACCGCAGACGAGACGGTCTCTGAGGGCTTCCTCCACGTTGTGGAAATTACATGGCCGTGCGGCTTTGCGAAGGGCCGCCACGAAATCTGCGATGGTCTCGCCTCCGGCCTGGTTCCGCTTGTAAAAAGCGTGCCGGCAGGCGATCTCCGACGGTTGTGGAGAATAGTGAGCCTTAAGCTTCTCCGTGATGTCAGCGTAGGTGACAGTCTTTATATCAGTTGGGGCCACCAACGACCTGGCTATGTCGAAGGTCCCCTTCCCGCAGGAACTCAGGAGGCATGCTCGTTTCTTCGCCTCATCGGTGATGTCGTGGGTCTCCAGATGGAACTCGAACCTGGACAGGTAGGAGTCCCAGTCTTCTGAGGAGGGTTCGAAGCACTCGAACTTCTGGCTTCCAGCCATCGGGGGAGACTTGGGCACCGGAGCTGGTGGCGCCTCCGCCGGATCGGCTGCTGTGCTCTGCCCGCTTTCTTCCGAGTCCGAAGTGTGGATGTCCGCAGGGCTGCCTACCTGCTCTAACATCCCATCCTCGTCGCCAATTGTTAGATCGCGCTAACAAAGGACTCGTACAGTGATTCAGCAAGTGATTCAGCTTTATTGGCATCTTCCTTTTTTCCTGCTGCGTTCAACTTTTCCTAGTGTTATTGTCTTTTCCAATGACTCTTGCCTTCTCATAATGTGACCAAAACACAATAGCCTCAGTTTAGTCATTTTAGCTTCTAGGGAGGAGAGTTCAGGCTTGATTTGGTCTGGAACCCACTTTTTGGCAGTCCATGGCATCCAGGGGTCATTTCGTAGAAAAAGAGGTGCAGGAGCCCATTAGCATAGCTCATTAGCATAACTTATTTGCATATGCCACACACCCTCTGACATCACCGGAAGTTTGTCAGAAGGCAACACCCACCACTCAGGCTCCACTGGACTGTTCTGGGTTGCTAACTATTTTTTATGGGGGGGGGGGGGGAACGTGCAGATCTGTCCTCACAGAGGAGGGAGAGCTTGTACCTGAATAAAACTTGGTCTTAAATGTGCCACTGGACTGTTGTGGACCGGGGAACTGGGGGAGGGGGTCTGCAACTTACCTGGCCGCTTCTTGCTCTGACTGAGGGCTGCTGGGAGCAGGGGGTGGGGCTTGTTGCATGTGCCCGGCCCCTGGGCTCTTTACTGCTGGAGCTCTGCTCCTGCGTGCTCCTGCAGGAAATGACCCCTGATGGTATCCCTAAAACTCTCCTCCAACACCACATTTCAAATGAATGAACTTTCTTCCTTGTCAGTTTTCTTCATTGTCCAGCTTTCACACTTGTACACAGTAATGGGAAATACCATGGCAGGAATGAACTTGATCTTGGTCACCAGTGACACATCCCTACACTTAGGAATCTTTTCTAGCTCCTTCATGGCTTCCGTTCCCAGTCTGCTTCTGATTTCTTGGTTGCAGTCTCCCTTACAGCTGATGATGGGGCCACGGAAAAGAAAACCTTGAACAGTTTCAATTTCTTCAGTTACTTGTCCTCTTTAAAAAAACCGGCCAGCAAAAGCACGTTATAAATTCTGAGCCTGCGCCGAATGCAAGCCCAGAAATGAGCCTTTGATAGAGTTGCCAACTCTAGCTTGGGAAATTCCTGGAGATTTTGGGGTGGGGCCTGGGGAGACAGTTTGGGGTGTGGAGGAAGTTTAGCAGGGATGCAATACCATAAGGTCCACCCTCCAAAGCTTCCATTTTCTCCAGGGGATCTAATCTCTAGTCTGGAGATCAGCTGTAATTCTGTGAGAATTCCAGGCCCCACCTGGAGACTGGTAACCATGCCTTTGGGGCTGCAAACTTTGGCACTAACCCTGTGGGGCAAGGCATTTCACTTCACTTTATAACCAGCCTTTGGCTTCACACAGTAGGAAGATCCCTACAATTCTGTTTTCCTGTTACCGGCTGAAAGGGTGTGTGGCTCGGTGGCAGAGCATCTGCTTTGCATACGGACGGTCCCAGGTTCAATCCCCAGCATCTCCAGCTAAACGGATCAGGTAGGAGGTGATGTGAAAGACTTGACCCTGAGAACCTGGAGAGCTGCTGCCAGTCTGAGCAGACGATACTGATCATGATGGACCAATAATCTGATTCAATACAAGGCAAGCTTCATGCGTTCACGTATGTTCAGTGAACTGTAGCAGTAGTTTCAGGACAGCTAGGAGAAGGAATTTTCTTTACACAATGTGTAATCAACTTTCCCCTTAATGACATCATCGAGAAAGGCATATGGGCTACCTTTGGGAGGGGATCCCACAATTTCGATGCCACCACTGTGAAGTTGCTGCCTTGTGTTGCCAGCTAATAAAGCACATATGCTGGGGAGATTCACACAGAAGAGTCCAACTTAATTCAGAGCTTTAGAGGTCAAAACAGACACTTTGAATCAGGCCTGGACACTCACTGGAATCCCATGAAATTGTTTCAAAACTGGAGGTAGATGCTCCAAATAACACTGCCACCTTAGAAACATATTAACTGAATTTTTGACTGTATGCACTTTAAAAATATATATAACCATCTTTGTTTGTGCACAGGAAGATCCGGATATCACTGGGCTGTATCCTACAAATCTGTTCCACTGATGGTGAAAATTTCGGCTGGCAGAAGGAGCTCTCTGTAGGCGAAAGTGACTTCTTATGCCTGTGGGAAGTTCTGCCGTTAGCAGAACAAAGGCATGAGATACAACCTACCAACATAATTTAGGATTTGAATCCGTTTTAGTGGAAAGTTCTGCCGTTAGCGGAACAAAGGCATGAGATACAACCCACCAACATCATTTAGGATTTGAATCCGTTTTAGTGGAGAGTTCTGCCGTTAGTGGAACAAAGTCATGAGATACAACCCACCAACATTATTTAGGATTTGAATCAGTTTTATATCCCATAGAAAACAACATAATAGTTTATTTCCTTTTTTTAAAAAATGTTTTTACTACATATAAGCATGCATGGTCATATCTAGGTGTGTATTTGACATAATCACGTCCTGGGATTATAATTTGGGCATCTTTTGTGACATGCAGTACAGTCCTATGCATATTTACTCAGAAGAAAGTCCCAATTCAATCCCTGGGGTTAACTCCTGGATAAGGGTTCTTAGGATTGCATCCTTATAGAGCTATCCTAAGAACACCTTCCTGGGACTAAGCACCACTGACTACGATGGTGCTAACTTCCAAGCAGATATGTTTAGGATTGCTTAATGTAGCAGAGCAACCAGCAGCTTCTTAAAGTCTCCTGAAGTATCAGACTGGATGGCTGCTGCCAGAGACTTGTGGTACATCTTCTGGAACTTCTCCTTGATTGTTTGAAGGTCAATCTTAAAAGGGAAGACAGAAGAAGAAATTATGAGCCACAGTTTTGCCAGTCTGGGAAACTCTCTTTGGGCTTCCAAGCTTAAACACGTGGGGAAATCGTGTATGAAGATAGGTGAGCTCCCCGATAACCTCCACTTGCAATTTTCTGGCTATCACTTGTGCCCCTCTCAAACCCTGCCCAAAATCAGACAGAATGAACAAAGAAGAGTTGGAGTTTAAGATTCTCCCAGGAGTTCTGGACCTTGTTTTGCTTTTCTGTTACCAATTTTGCCTTGCAGAGGACAAGAGGACTGATCTCCCATCCTGTTAGGGACCCAACCAGATAGGTCTTTCATTAGTGGGCACTTTCACACATACTAAATAATGCACTTTCAATCCACTTTCCAAATGGATTTTACAGTGGCCCCTGCCACACGGCAGGGAAAAGATGGGGCGACGCGCGGCTTTTAAAAGCCGTGGCAAAAAAGAAACGCCCCGGCGGGATCCCACGGATCCCGGTTGCTACGCTCTGTTGCTCCCCGGCACGATCAGATGCTGGGGAGGACGACAGTAGTCGGAGGGGGAGGCTGCCGTACTGCGCATGCTCGAGCATGCGCAGTACGGCAGGGGGCCGGGGATGCGACAGCGGCAAGACACACCGCCGATCCCACGGCCAGGATGAAGCGCCTCAACCGGATGAACCACCGAGGTAGGTGGTTCATCTTTGAGGCGCTTCATCGGGGGAAGGGCCGGGTTGGAGGCGGGAGGGCGACGCCAGGCAGATGTTGCCGTGGGATCGCGCCCGTCTGATGCGCCTCCAATCCGGCCCGCTCCCGGCCCAAACTGCCTCGTATGAACGGGGCCAGTGTGAAATAGCAAAATCCACTTGCAAATAGTCGCTGAAGTGTATTGAAACTGCATTATTTAGGATGTGTGAAGGTGGCCACTGTCTTCCTGGATTGTTGGGAAGACCGGTGTGATATGACAAAGTGTCCATCCTGAAGGGGATCAGATAATATGGAGCTTTGCACCTTTAGTGCCTATCTTCTCCTCCAGGGTAAGGCCTTGAGATTTGTGTTAGAGCTTTAACTTCTGGCAGTGGAGAGGCATCTTAGGGCCTATTCAGATGTCTGCATAATTCTACTGTTGATTTCCTGTATCTATATACCTCCTTTGGGTAAGTAGTTGGGACATACAAAAAATGTCTCCCAATAATTCCAGAAACAGTGATCTTCTAGTTCAATGAGATCAAGGCCGCTCTTTGGATAGTAAGGCAACTGTCTGAACCATGCAAGCAACATGTTTCCCTCGGTATTACATTTATTTAAAATATTTATATCTGCTACTCTTCAGAATCTGCCCAAAGCAGCATTGTATGAATGAAAAAAATATATAATTTAAATGGGTATTATCATTCAGAGTCCCTTCCCTGGAAATGGCTACCATTGACATCAGCAAAATCCCAGAAAAAGGAACTTCCAGAAGCAATCCTAGACACACATTCTGGTAGTATTAAGCAACAGTCACACTGCTAGCTCTGTTGTTAGATCTGCTATTTTCTCAGGCATGGTTTCTTTCTTTGCTTTAAAGTTTTAAATTTTAAAAAAGTACATAGGGGAAAAAGCAAATACAACATACAATAGTAATTCCTAACCAAATTGTATGCAATACAGAGCCAATATTGTCACAACGTTCTATAGCTTGATTCCAATTGTCTATTTTAGTAAAGATTTTGACTTTCAGAAGGTAAGTAAATTTGACCATACAAAAAAAATAATCTTTTTATTTTCCCTGCCATTCTTGTATATTCGGAGAATATTTCTTTCCCAAAAGACGGACAAAAACAACACGTGTTGCAGAGACTGCATACAATAGAACTTTTCTGATTTTTCTTGGCATTCTTCCCACATAATTCAGAAGAAGCATGTTATTTAGTTTATTTTATTTATATCCTGCCTTTCTTCCCAATGGGAACCCAAAGCAGCTTACATTATTCTCCTTTGCTGTCAGACTCGGGCATTTGGGCATTTGACCAACTGTACATGTTGTAGTTCTACCCAGTGCAGTCATGCTTTCTATATCCTGTTTGCTCCCTGCACCCAAACATTTGTTATTCCTGTGTCCTTATCGTTTGCCCTCACCTGCCATTGCATTCCTGAGGGGGGGAGTGAATGCCTGTAGTATTTTAGGGAGGCTAGCTTCGGTGATTCTTCCATGGCGCCTCAAAAATATATTTCACACGGGAAGTGTCCTTGAAGCAGAGTCTGTGTTTGGCTAGTTGTAGACCGTATATCTTTCATGGTCTTTGTAGTATTGCTGACGTGTATGAATGGAATTTTGGGACTGTAATTATACATGACTTTCCCACCTTGACACCTTAGTCCTGACAAAGAGTTTGAACCCATAGCATCTCAAACCTCTAAATAGACCTTTCACTGAAGAAAGCGGGTGTGGAGAGTGATTTGCCTGGGAACCCTGACATCTGCTCTGTTTTACCCTCCCAACAACCCTGTGAGGTAGATTAGGCTGAGAGAGTGTGACTGTCCCAGGGTCACCCAGCAAGCTTCCATGGCAGAGCAGGGATTTGAACCTGGGTTTTCCAGAGCCTAGCATGGCACTTTAACCACAACACCATGCTGTCTCTGGGGTAGGCAGAATCAGAATCCCAGTTTCATACGTTAAACAGTCTGACATCATCTTCCAGAAAGGCTTTGCCTGGGACAGTTTCTGGCACGGTTTCTCATGGTGGAAAAGTGAAGGCTACGTGGCTAGGAAGAGCATTTGAAATGTGAATCGCTTCTCACTAAATAAAAGAGCTTTCTGGTTCAAAATATAGCGATAGCCTTTGAAAGATGATGTCAACATTACCTTCGGTACCTTTCTTTAATGTAGAGCAAATTTTAAGAGCGATATTATCGGGGGATTTTATCTTATTTTACTGTTGTAAATATAAGGAAGGTTCAGCCGGCCTTTAAAACGCTTTAACTAGTGACATGCAAACGAAAGTAGAATTTGAAACTGGTCCCTTCAGCGCAGTTGTTTTATTGGGGATATTTAATTGTGGCCTCCCAAGAACAAGGGTGCCTGAGGAGCAAGGGAATTAACAAAATTAGTTCTTTTAAAAAATGGATCCGTTTTTAATGGGGAGGGGCACGATCTGGACATCATATCACTACGGAGGGTTTTAGAAGCTTTCCCAGGATAGGTGTCCTCCTCACCATTGCCTATGGTTACCAACCTCAAGTGGGGCCTGCCGTTCTCCCAAAATTACAACCAATCTCCAGACTACAGAGTAGAGTTGGCACCAGGGGTAATTTCCTGCAGGAGCGCACAGGAATGGAGCTCCGGCAGTAAAGCGCCCAGGGGGCGGGCACATGCAACAAGCCCCACCCCCTGCTCCCAGCAGCCCCGGGCCATGAGGAGCAAGAATCAGCCAGGTAAGTTGCAGAGGTTGTTGCCTTCTGACACACTTCCAGTGATGTCAGGGGGTGTGGCATATGCAAATAAGTTATGCTAATGAGTTATGCTAATGAGCTCCTGCACCTCCTTTTCTACGAAATGACCCCTGGTTGGCACCATAGCCTGGCAACCAGCAGGAGATGGGGGGAGGCGGGTACTTACTGCAGGGGGGGACAGTGATCTTCGTCACTGTGCAATAATGTCCCTTCCAGCACGACCTGGAAGCGCTGGCATCACACCAGGGTAGGGATGCCAGCCTCCAAATGGGTCCTGGGGATCCCCCGGAATTACAGCTCATCTCCAGATGGCAGAGAACAGTTCCTCTGGAGAAAATGGATGCTTTGGAGGGTGGACTCTGTGGCATTGTACCCCACCGAGGTCTGAGTCCTCCCCAGGCTCCATCCCCAGATCTCCAGGAGTTTCCCAACCTGGATCTGGCAACCCCCCACCTGCTGGTGGCCAGGGGAGGCCTGGCAACCCTACACCAGGGTGATGCTGTAGCATTTACCCAGAAGATTTTGGGTGAGTGCTAGCTCGTCGCCTTAGTATGATGCTGGTGCTTCTGGGTTGCACTGGAAGTGGCGTCATGGCATGGTGACAAAGACCACTTTGTGCCAGAAGTGGTGTTCTGGTGATGCAAAATCAACCCGCCGTTCCCCACCACCACTCTGCTGAGCAGTGGCAGGGAACTGGGGATCCAGGGCAGGGCTTCCTCTGTCCCCTTGGAAATGGCAACACTCCTACAGAGAATATGTTGAATGGTAAGGAGAATCTTATTCAGGTGGGAAGGAGGCAGGGGTGTGTGTTCGGCTAAATCAGAGCCAGAAATATACCTGGAAAATACCTTATTGGTACTTTTCAGGTATTCGTTTCGCCAGATATAGATTTCGGTTATTGTTCGTCTATCCGAAATGGCTAAGCCCTGAAAATCCTGAAAATATTCAGGATTTTCGGGACCACCGGCTAGACAAAGTTAAAGGGTGTTTAAATGGATCACAGACCCTTTCAACGCCTTCTCCAGGCCACATGATTCCACAGTGCATGGACTCCAAAGGTGTTTAAAGGGACTGCAACCCCTTTAAATACAATCAATGGAGGATGGGGGCACCTTCTTTGGGGGCCCATAGAATTGGACCCCCTGATCCAAAAATTTGTTAATCTTGGGGGCTTTTTGGAGGAGAGGCACCAGCAGCTACCTCAAAAAACAGCCCCACCAGAGCCCCAGATATCCCATGATCGATTCTCAATTATACCCTATGGGGATCATTGACTATAATAGTCCCCATAGGGTATGATGGAGCTGAAAATTTTGGGATCCCCGAATATTCCCCAAATTCAAATACCATACCTGCATTAGGATTCAGGGATATCAAGAAATACCAATATTTTTCAGGTTCAGTATACCCAAACCCCCCAAAATACCAGGTTGTTGGGGTTTTTTTGCACATCCCTAGAAGGAGCATAAAGGTAAAGGTTCGTAGACTCCCCTCAGCACTGGTTGAACCATCCTTGTCCCCTGCTCCTGGCCATAACCACAGAGTCATCAGGAGCAATGGAATTTTTCTCGCTCTCCCCAAGTACTAGAACCCAAGGGCATCCAATGATGCTGGATGGGCAGTAGATTCAGGATGGACAAAAGGAAATACTTCTTTACACAGAGAGTGATTAAAATGTGGAATTTGCTGCCAGAAGATGTAGTGGTGGCCACAGGCATACACAGCTTTAAAAGGGGATTAGATAGATTCATGGAGGATAGTTCTATCACTGGCTACTAGCTGTGGTGACTGAGGGGAACCTCCACATTCAGAGGCACTAAGACCTAGACCAGCAAGCTAACCACTAGTACACACACTGGCTCTGATCTCGCGTAATGGCTCTCACACCTGATCTCTACAGGACTTTGGCATATATCTTTAAGAATCAGTTCTTTTTAGACTCCCCCCCGCCATGGCTTACTTACCTCAGCCCTCGTCACCAGGATGCGAATTAACGTTTCCTCATCTGTTCCTGCTCCCTTCATAGCATCATGGAGACGGGTAGCAAAGTATTCCTGGCAATCCTTTGCACACTTTACTGAAGAGTAACATTTTATAAGGACTCTCATATCAACAAGAAGGATCCCCCCCCCGTATAAATGTGTAGCCAAGTAATTTGGTGTCTCGGAGGAAATTCTGGGAGCCTTTGTTTTTAGGTATAAAATGCAGTCCACCTGTTTTTGCAGACAGCCATCAGGCTTTACAACCGAGGACTAGGGTTGCCAAGTCCGGACTTACCTGCAGTTGGGGGACTTTGGCTTTGTTCCCGGTGCGTGTGCGTGCGCGCAGCATGCACGTCACAGGGAAGTGACGTCATGACGCCGGGCACGCTGGGGGCGGGGCACAGCCATTTGAGGGATAAACTCTCTCAAATGGCGCCTCTGAGTTCTTCGGCGGCCGCAAGCCACCCCCCGGGGGGATTTGGCAGCCCTACCGAGGACCCTGTGTGATGGGATACATCGCCATGTCCTACAAGAGGTGCATCCAGGCTGTTCAACTGAGCTCGGATGAGCTTTGGCGTTGGTGGAAAGTGCTATCAAGCTGAAGCCAATTTATGGGGACCCCGTAGGGTTTTCAATGCAAGAGAGGTTCAGAGGTGGTTTGTCATTGCTCGCCTCTGCATAGCAACCCTAGACTTCCTTGGTGGTCTCCCATCCAAGGACTAACAAGGCCTGACCCTGCTTAGCTTCTGAGATCTGACAAAATTGGGCTACTGGAGTAACTCTGTTTAAGGATTATTGTTGAAATGGTATGCAGATGCTGGGTGGTGTTTTTGATTAGGCTATATCCCTTCTCTGGGCAGCACACTATGAATTGTGGGAGTGAAATTTTCAGATTTTTCATCTGCCGCAGCCTTATCGTGGGCCCATTCCCCATCTAGCATTTGCTCTGTTGTTTTACCAAACCCACATTGGAACTAGGCTTGCCAAGTCCCCCCGGGGGGCGGGGAAAACCCCGCCCCCCGGGGGCAGATCGGGCCCCGGGGGTAACCCCACCCCCATGTCACCCGGAAGTGACGTGACCACGCCGGGCACGCTGGGGGCAGGGCCATGGTCATCCGAGGGAAATCTCTATGGTTTTCCCTCGGATGGTTGTGGCCCCGCCCCCAGCGTGCCCGGTGTCGTCACGTCACTTCCGGGTGACGTGTGTGCGGCACGCGCACACTCCAGCCGCCAGCCGGGAGTCCCCCGCTGCTGCTCAAAAAGCACTTGGCAACCCTAATTGGAACAGAAATTCCCCTCTACATTACATGCCACTTTCTTTGATTGCCGGATTTTATTTTAGCCTCCACACTGCATGCTGGACTATGGGAGACACAGAGGCAAGGCCTCAGAACTTGGAAAGGAAGCTGGGAGCCGACCCTCCCAGCAGGCAGTTCCTACAAAGGTCAGGTGTGGTGGTAGTGGGTTACCGGAAAGAGAGAATAGCTTCTCCAAGTGTTTGGGAAAACTTTGGAGAGAGGGGTGGAACAGGGCCTGCAGGCCAGAGCAGGTCCGTTCTGCCACAATCCCAATAGGAATATGGTCCTATATCTCTCCTCCCAGTCCAGGCCCGTAGCTAACGCGGGGCCCACGGGGCCTGGCCCTCTCCCATTTCTTCTGGGCCACTTCCCTCCCGGGCTGTCCCCGAAGTGCCTCAACTCATCACCTGCGTGCCACTTTGCACTCTGACTGAGAAACACCCCCACTTAAATCTTCGGACTGCAAAGACCAGGGGTGGAAGACAGCCACACTTTTTAAAACTGGGGTTGGGATAATTTATGCAGGATGTCAAAAGCGGGAGGGGGGAGAGAAGCGGCCTTCTGCTGAGCCGGGGGTGCCACAGCATGAAATTGACCAGCACGCTGAAACTGACTCAAAACCGCCCCCCCCCATGGCCCCCTCCCAAAAAACTCCCTAGCTACGGGGCTGTCCCAGTCCTTTGATCCAGTGCTGGTAATTAAAGTAATGGAGTTGAATCCAGACTAAATTTTCCATTAGCAGAATGGAACCTCCCTGTCTCTCACCCCCCCCCCCCCCTGCAGCCTGCTCTATGAAAACCATTTTCAGGGGGATCCCAAAAAATGGGGGGGGGGGGGGGGGGGGGGGGCGCCAGCAGTGGGAAAGGGGGAATTCGTTGAAATTATCAGTTTAGTCCGACCCATTTTATGAACGCCAAGTGCTCATGATTTAAAAGTCAATTTTTACCAAGAGTTAGATAAGCCTTCTCGAGATCTCCAGAAGTTTCACTCTTAATAGTGTCTTCAATGTCTTTGCCGGTCAACTGTAATCAAAACGACAATAATAATGTAAATATTTTTTTGCAGTGCTGGAGATTATTGCGTTAGAAGACAAATCACATTTATAGTTTTCTTTTTCTAGCCCTGCTCTTGGTCCAAAGCAAGCTTTTCCAGGAATGATGATGGGGTGGGGAAAAGCTTTGTGTGTGTCAATTAGTTGTAAAAGACATGGCTACAGAACCAGAAAGAAGATGGAAACTAGAAGAAAATCAGTGTTTCTATTGCAGTTGTAAAACAGAGAGCCAGTTTGGTATAGTGGTTAGGAGCAATGTTCCCTTTAAGCTATGGAGTCTTGTGAGCAAAAATTCTACTTTGTGAGCTGCTGGCATTAAAGTTGTGAGCGAGCAATTTGGCTCCTGCATCAATTAGTTTGCTCTGGAGCCCTCCTTCCTGAGCTAAGACAAAAATTTGTGAACCAGAGGCTAAAAAACTGTGAGCTAGCTCACACTAACTCAGCTTAGAGGGAACAGTGGTTAGGAGTGCGGATTCTAATCTGGGAGAACCCACTCCTCCATATGCAGCCGCTGGTGTGACCTTGGGTCAGTCATAAATTCTTTCAGAGCTGTTCTCTCAAGGACAGTTCGCCAGAGAGCTCTCTCAGCCCCACCTATCTTGCAGGGTATCTATTGTGGGGAGTAGAAGAGAAAGGGTTTGTAAGCCACTATGAGACTCCTTCAGGTAGTGAGGGGTGGGGTATAAATCCAGTCTCCTCCTCCTCCTCCTGATATACTGGGGCCGATTCAGATCAGAGAATCTGAATCGATCCACAGCAGCCCGAAAGGGACCCGAATGGGCCATTTTCGGGGGTGCATTCAGCTCAGACGAATCAAATGCACATCCATAAGCCACGGCATGAAGCGGTGCAAGGCAGCCAGGCAAGCGGGCCTGTCAATAGTGAAAACATAGGGTATATTCTGGTTACTTTTCCCCCACCATAGAGAACAATGGAGGGGATGGGGGCAACCTGTTTGGATCCCCTGGTCCAATGTTCTTGGAACTTGGTGGGTATCTTGGGTAGAGGCTCCAGCAGCTACCCCGCAAGTTTGGAGCCTCTCCCTCAAACCACCTTCCCTCCAACCCCCTAGAATATACTCTATGTTTTCACCATTGACTTCAATGGCCCATAGGCTATAATGGGGCGAAAATGGACATTTGGCTGGCGGAAAGACTCCCCAATCTGCTCCTACTGCCGAAATTGACACGCAGGAGTCTTTCTGCCGGCTGAAATTGATTCTGCCCGATTCGGCTGCCAGGCCAGGATGGAGCCCCTGGCGCTGCTGACAGGTGGGGAAGTTGTGGGGCCTTGGTAGGAAGTCGGGGGGCCGGGCCCCAGAATGCTTCAATGTAGCTACGGGCCTGATTTCGGGTAACAGATATTGAGAAAGACCTTTATCTGCCTGAGACCCTGGAGAGCTGCTGCCAGACAGAACAGACTGTACAGAGCTGAAGGGTATGATTTGGTATAAGGCAGTTGGGTGAGTTCATATTGGAAGGGACTACAACTTAGTGGTCAACATGTGCTTTGAATGTGGAAGGTCCTGGCATCTCCAGTGGATGTTCAGAGGGTGGTCTCTATGGAATTAAAGGTAAAGGTAAAAGTTCCCTTGCTCGAAAGCCAGTCGAGTCCGATTCTAGGGTTGCGGTGCTCATCTCCATTTCCAAGCCGAAGAGCCAGCGCTGTCCGAAGACGTTTCCGTGGTCGTGTGGCTGGCATGATTAAACACCAAGGTGCACGGAACGCTGTTACCTTCCCACTGAAGTGGTCCCTATTTATCTCATTGCAATTTCTTGCTTTCGAACTGCTAGGTTGGCACGAGCTGGAACTAGAGACGGGAGCTCATTCCGTCATGCGGCACACTCGGGTCTCGAACTGCTGAACTACTGACCTTCCACAGCCTGCAGTTCAGCGTCTTAACCACTTGAGCCACTGCAGCTCCTTCTATGGAATTACATTCCCACAAATCCTTCCCCTCCCCAAACTCCACCCTCTCCAGGCACTGCCTCTTGATCTCCAAGAATTTCCAAAGCTGGAGTTGGCAACCCTACTTGGAAATGAGTTGAAAGAACACACTCAGAAATTAGCGTTGCCAAGCTGAGCCCGGTAACTGGTGGGAGGGCTGGGGGGTGGGGACATGTGCAGTTGGCTGTGTTGCTACGTCACTTTTGGGAAAAACCTGGAAGTGATACAGGGTAGCTCTAGGAATTGCCAGAAACTTGACAGCAAAAGTTTCTATGGTATGTTTCAGGAAGTTCCTAGAGCTACTTTGTGTCACTTCTGGAATGATGCTGCCATATTGCTGTTTTTTTCAGTGGGCAAAGAGGGCTGCCAGTAGAAAGCCTCCCACCCGAAAGCAGCCGAAACAGAAATGGATATACAAGCGACTCAGTGCTTTTAATTATTTTCTGTCTCAGCTTTGTAGCTATAGCGAGCGTGCTCTCAAGCATGATAGTAGCGAATAGCTGACTCTGGTAAATCAGGTCTGTGGGCAGCCCAGAGTCACATCCTGAAAGAATCCCTTTTGCTGAACAAGGATACTTACAGACTTGTAGGCCTCAAAGGTGGCTCTGAGCTGCATGTAATTCCTCTGTGCCAAGACATGATTGAAAGCCGATTCATCTGTCCCCCAGCGGCCTTCTCCTGCCTCAGAAACGGAAAATCGTTATAAGCATGGCCTTGCTGCCCGATCCTCAGCTAAGAGAACAACCCGCCCCCTTAAACGTTGAAGGAGGACAGGGGTAGAAAACGTCCCTACTCATAAGGGCCATTTAGCAACGGAGTGGAGCCGCCAAGGAAGCTTTTAACTCCATGTTAAATAAATAAATTAAATAGCGAATAGGGTTGCCAAGTCGTTTTTTGTCCGCGGTGGGGGGCTCCCGGACGGCATCTTCAGCGCGCGCGCCGCATGCACATGATGACGCCGGGCACGTCACAGAGTTTCCCCCTCAGAGTTTTCCCCTCAGATGGCTGTGGCCCCGCCCCCAGCATTCCTGGCGTCATCACGTCACCTCCGGGCGGCGCGCGCGTGGGGGTGGGGTTTCCCCCGGGGCCCGATTCCGCGGCAGTGGAAATCGGGCCTTTAAAGCAGGGGGAAATCCGCCCCCCGGGGGGACTTGGCAGCCCTAATAGCAAATATTCAGACTTTGCTTAATAGGAACTGAGGGGCAGTTGACAGTTTCCAAGGGCCTGGCTGGAATGTAGGGGGAAAAGAAAGTGTAGGGTGAAAAAAATCAACTTCTTCTTGTTGTTGTTTCAGTCTGTACTGGTCAAGAAAGAGCCAGAGCTATAAAAAGAGATTTTTTCCCCCATTGGGCTGACAACCTGCTTAAAGGCACAGGGGGTTCCTCTGGGCGGCCGCACTGCCTGTCTCCGTTGCCAAGTTCCTGGTGGAGCCTGGAGATCCCTCAGAATTACAGCTGATCTCCAGATGACAAGAGATCAGTTTCTTCGGAGGAAATGGCTGCTTCGCAGGGCAGACTGAGGGCTCTTTTTGTAGCAGGTACTCATTTGCATATTAAGTGACACACCCCTAATGTAGCCAATCCTCCAAGAGCTTACAGTAGCTCCTTTAAGAAGAGCTCTGTAAACTCTTGGAGGATTGGCTACATTAGGGGTGTGTGGCCTAATATGCAAAGGAGTTCCTGCTACAAAAAGAGCCCTCTGGCATTATACCCTGCTGATGTTTCCCCCCCTCCCCAGACCCCGCCCTCCCCAGGCTCCAATCCCTAAACCTCCAGGTATTTCCCAACCCGGAGCTGGCAACCCGGCTTTGTGCCCTCCTCATACCGACTCCGCTTTCGTCTTGCACTAAGGTCATGCTTACTTCGTAAAGGTCCTTGGCATCTTTTTGAGCTAGGCTTGCATTGACCTCCAGCCCTTCCTCTCTGTTAGCCTGGTGAAAACGATATTGCGTGAAGAAGAAGATAAAAAACCAATCAAACAGATGTCAGACATCAATGGGAAGTAATTTCAGGTGTGTTGCCATGTTTGTGTGCAGTATAACGAAACAAAAACGCAAGGGTAGACCATCAACAAATATACACATTTCACAAGTTGCCGGTAGACACAAGTCTATTGGAACATGGTAACATTACATCAATAAATAAAGTAAGATTGGTGGTCATAATTCAAAGATAATGGTCACAATAGTGGTAATAAACAACAAGAGACTCCTCTGAATCCTTTCATGAAATAGTGTCGACGGGATCTCACAAACAAGGCAGAGCAGGGCTTTTTTTGTAGAAAAAGTCCAGCAGGAACTCATTAGCATAATAGGCCACACCCAACAGCAGGAACTCATTAGGATTGGCTACATTAGGGGTGTGTGGCCTAATATGCTAATGAGTTTCTGCTGCTAGGTGTGGCCTATTATGCTAATGAGTTCCTGCTGGACTTTTTCTACAAAAAAAGCCCTGCTCTGCCTTGTTTGTGAGATCCCGTCGACAACATTAGGGGTGTGTGGCCTAATATGCTAATGAGTTTCTGCTGCTAGGTGTGGCCTATTATGCTAATGCGTTCCTGCTGGGCGTGGCCAACACGGAAGCCAGCCGGAACTCCGTTCCTGTGCGTTCCTGCCCAAAAATAGCCCTGAGGCAGAGGTGTCCCAAAGGACAAAGAAACTTCTACAGCTGAAAGACGTCCTTCCCAGGTACGCCAGACATTTCAAAACATTCTTCCTCAGCTACACGGCCGAAAAATGGAACCAGATTCCCACAATAGTCTAGGCACAGCTCATATCTCAAATGGAATCATTTCTGACAAAAAGTGGGGAGAGGAGACCCAAGTATGTCACTCTGAGCTCCTCAGAGGAAAGCCAGGATAAGAATGTACTCTCCAACACAATTTTAGGAGCTCAGGGTGGCGCTGATAGTTCTCCTTGTTGGGATATCTGGCTAATATGGCAGAGTTTGTCCAGTCATAGAAGCGTGATACTGCGTGCAAGTAAGTAAAACTCCCAAGAAGTACATTGCAAAAGTAAAGCGTATATTTGTTCGGGTAGATTCAGTTCACATTCAGGCTGCAGTTGACAGGAGAGAAGCCTAAGCTAAAGAATACTAATCCCTATCACAAGTGGCCGGTAGGGATTGTCCCCACCCCTAATAATTGTGGCCATAGGTTAGGGATAAATGAGTAACTGTAGCCGCTCAGAGACCTCTTAGGGGGTTAGAGCGGGGTAGTAAGCTGAAAGAAATAAATGAAAATAAATAAACCCAGCATCATGTACGTGGAAGTATGAGGACACTGCTTCTACGGAAGAGAGCTATAGATGCATCTGACTCCATGAAGAGCCATGAGGAGAAGTGGTGTAAGAGAAAGGGTCAGAGAGCCATTCTCAGGTTAAGACAAGCAGAGACACCCCATTAAGGAGATAACACATACACAGTAAGAGCAATGTGGCGCCCCGCAATGTCCGGGCATGTTGAGTCACTTATTCCAACACTCATCTCCTCCGTTTTATGTTAATAAAAACTCTGTGAGGAAGATTAGACTGAGAAAGAACGAGCAGCCCAAGTTGACCCAGAGAACTTCACGGCTGACTGGGAATTTGGTCTCCCCATTGAATGGGGCCCATACCTAACCTGACATCTTGGCTTGGATCCCGTCTTAAGATTTCCACAGATGGCATTTCCATCTGCGGAAATATGACTTCCCCACATCCTCCTCCTTCCTGCTGTTGCTCCGAATGCCCCCCCCCCCCAATGCTGCTTCTGGGGGTTGGGAGACCCCACCAGAAAGCTTGGCCAACTTCCCTTGCATTTCCTTTGCAATGAAATGCAAATATCGGCCAATCAATTTATTGCAACAGTCAGCGACCAGCAGTACAGTTTGATTAGACATTTTTTAAAAAGTGATAAAAGAGATAAAATTAACAGCATAATAGATCATCCTAAGTAACTATAACATCATACCGCCCTATAGGATTTTCGATTTTCAGTGCTTATAAACCTGAACACAGAATTTAGTCACCTGATGAGTAGTCTGGTGATTTCTATCTGACAAAAGATAATCAAGCTTGATTTTATTTGATCTTCCAGGAAAATTTTCCAACAGAGGACTAATACTTTCCGATCGAACCTTTGCATAATTAGGACAGTTAAAAATATATATGTTCTATAGAATCAATTTCACCCAAGGAGCAAGAACAGAGCCTTAAGGAGTAAGGGATTGCTTTAAACCTCCCTTCCAGCACTGCCGAAGGCAAAGTCGGACTTCTGGCCAATGTGAATGCCCTTCTGGTGTTGTTATACCCCAGAAAGTATAGATAAGCAGCTGGGGCTGCAGTGTATCTATTTTTTTCTGAGGAAATGAATTCTGGAGATCTTGAAATGTCCGTTTGTCTTTCAATATCTGTCACTCTTTGTTTGGTGAGTGATTTTGCCTGATCTATTCCAAGATCCAATAGAGATTGGGGAGATAAGCCTAATGTTTCAATAGATTTCAACAGGGCTTTTTTTGTAGAAAAAGCCCAGCAGGAACTCATTAGCATAATAGACCACACCCAACAGCAGGAACTCATTCGCCTATTAGGCCACACCCCTGACAGTACAGCTCATTGGCATACGAGGCCACACCCCCGTGTTACCAGAAGTATGCTCAGCCAGCCACACCCACCTTTTGCTTCTTATTCTGTTTACCTTGTTTGTTGTCCAAACCCAGGGCTTTTTTGTAGCAGGAACTCCTTTGCATGTTAGGCCACACACCCCTAATGTAGCCAATCCAAATGAGTTTCTACTGTTGGGTGTGGCCTATTATGCTAATGAGTTCCTGCTGGGCATGGCCAGCTTGGGAGCCAGCCGGAACTCCGTTCCTGTGCGTTCCTGCCCAAAAATAGGCCTGGATTTCAAGACCTCCTATGCCAACTGGAATGGAATTGGTTTTGCAGCATTAAGGAGAACAAAATGCAAATATAAATCACCTGCACTGTCTAGAATCTTCCATTTACAATAGATTTTGTTCTATCTGTGTTAACAACTACGATAAGTGATGCATTGCATCTGATGAAACAGGTTTTTCTTTTCTCTTTTGGAAACACACCTCCCTAAGTGTGCTAGCCCTCAAGATGTCACAGGATACTTTGGTTCTTTCACATACTAAAAGAGATTTCACAAAGACATTCACCACTTTTATGTCCTACCACGCTTGATGTTTCTGTTCCAAACAATACCAATTTTACACAAAACGGATTTATTAGCAAAGTGGCAACAAGAGTTGTCAAAATTTGTTTGGGCAGGCAAGAAACCAAGGATTAAAATGAAAATACTTTGTGATGCCAAAGAAAGAGGAGGATTGCAATTACCAAATCTTAGACTATATTATGAAGCGGTCTGTCTAACCTGGATAGATAAATGGGTGAAACTTGAAGATGATAAATTGCTGGGGTTAGAGGGACATGACTGTAGATTTGGTTGGCATGCATATTTATAGTATGACAAGATAAAAATGGACAGCTTTTTAAAACTTCACTTGGTGAGGAAAGCTTTGTATATGGTATGGACGAGATATAAGAAATACCAAAGTGATGAAAGACCATTGTGGATTGTACCAGTAGAGGTGTTGACATCTTACTCAAGGCAATGAGGTAGAGACTGGTTGCCGTACAGAGACCTAATTAAAAAAGAGGGAACAGATTGGGTAATGAAAAAGCAGAATGATATTGACTATGACTATGAATGGTTGAAATATATGCAGATTTATGATCTTTTTAGATCAGACAAAAAAGAGTGGAGGAGGAAAAAATATTTCTAAAATGTATAAGGTGTTGTTAAAATGGTATACTGAAGATGAAACTGTTAAAGAACAAATGTTAAAATGGGCTATTAATATGAATAAGGAAGTGGCTATGGAAACCTGGGAATATTTGTGGAAAAATTCTATTAAGATCTCGACATGTACTAATGTTAAAGAAAATTGTTATAAGATGATGTATAGGTGGTACATGACACCTAAGAAAATTGCAAATATGAATCAAAATATGTCAAACAAATGCTGGAAATGTAAGAGGCATGAGGGCTCATTTTATCATATGTGGTGGACTTGTGAGAAAGCTGTAGACTTTTGGACAAAAGTCCACAATGAAATGCAAAAAATATTGAAATGTTCTTTTAAAAAAGCACCGGAAATTCTGCTTTTGGGACTTAAAATGGAAGAAGTCAATACGACTAAAAAGACTTTACTCTGGTACCTGATAGTGACAGCGAGAATGATTTATGCCCAATTTTGGAAGACAGAAAAGGTACCAGAGGTTGAAGAATGGATACAAAAAGTTCTGTTCATGGCACAAATGGATAAGATTACAAAAAAATTGAACAACAAAGAAGATGATGAGTTTTTTGGAGAATGGAATGACTTTAAAATTTATCTGGAAAAGAACTGGGATGTGAAACAAAATTTAATATGTTTAGATCAATATTAAGTAAAATGAGGTTATCTTGAGATTGTAAGTTACGATACGAAAAATGACTTAATTAACGATGTTTTTAAAATGAAAAGTGGGGAGAAGCATTGCGGGAAGCCACAGAAGGGGGGGGGGCGGAAATGGGAAATGGGATAAATAATGGAAAAAGTGAAAATGTTTTAATGTCAAATGATGAATTTCCTATGAAAATAAAAAAATTTGTTTACCAAAAAAACACACAAAGACATTCACCACTTTTATACTGCCCTCTGGTGAATATTGTCATATTGGCAGTTCTTTCCCTTTCCTTTTTCTCCTGCAAAAAGTTAACTCTGCAAAAAGTTAACTAGAAGGAACTGAAAAGAGAGATTTTTCTGGACAACATGAAACATGACACAGGAGGCTGGGTCCAGCGATCTGTCGGGGAAGGAACTGAATGATGAGGAGCTCTCCCTTGTTTTCTTCTTCCCCTTGCAGTCACGTCTCAGGCTGAGAAAAAGTTGACTTCATTTGACTTTGGCATGGAATAGTGAGGAGGGAGGGAAAGGATAGGGTCACCCGCCCTTGCCTGGCAACGGGCAGGAGGATAAGGGGGTAGAGACATGCAGAATGGAACCGCACGGCACCATTTCTGGCCAAAAAAGAAAAAGAAAAAATGAAGTGATTTTACTGTGTCACAGGGCACTCTAGGATTTCACCAAAATGCTATGGTAAAAACCACAGCGTTTGGGGTGATACCTAAAGCATTGTGTGATGCGGTGATGTCAGTTCCAGTTTTACAGTTGCGACGCAGAAGCACTGCATGTCCCCCCCCCCCAGCATTTTCCCTCCACTGTACCAATGAGTGGCAGTGGGGTACAGGGGCGGCTGCCAGCAGGGACTCTCCCGCTCATGGTGGGAAAATCCCAGCAAAGGGGCAAAATCCGCTTTCCTCCATCTCCTGTCAGAGGAGTTGCACTGACAAAGGAAGGGTGATTTTGCTCTCTTCCACCTCCTCACTGGAGCCGTGAGGCTATAAGTCCTTGCACGTTCTGTGACCCTGGAAATATTAAAAATGCAGCACCCATAAAGTTTACAGCGGTATTCTCAGAATCCTATCTTTTCAACCATCTTGCAGTGCCATCCTAAGCAGATCTGCTCAGAATCCTACTCAGGTCTCTTCAATGGGGCTTACTATTGGGTTATGAAAATAAGAAGCAGGAAACTGACCAGATATGAAGGTGCACAGAGAGTTTATAAAGGTGAATATATACAGATATTTACCAGGCCATTGAACAGCATGCCGTGCCTTAGTCTCTGAGAACTGAGTTCCCCATAGCTAACTCAGCAGACAGCTATTATGCTGAACTCTAGCCAATCCCTAACAAGGTGATGTAATCTCTAACAAGACCTGAAAGAGCAACACCTGGTAGAAGCACCTGTCTGTAGTTACATGATTGCTAGCCTGACAGCTAGGTTTGACAGTCAGATCAAACTCATTTACAGTTAACTGCTTGCCACTTTTGACATTTTGACCCATATCTTAATACTTACTCCCAGGAAAGTGCTTTTAGGACTGCACAGTAGTGTTACTTGATTATCTCAGGTCTGATATAAGTGCGATTGGCTGGCAAAGCATGAAAAAATTGCCCATGCCCTGAGTCTCATGGGCATGCAAGGCAGCTCACGGGCTTAGTTAGCACATAGTCTGCACAGGTGTTGATAAAGTAATTAAATAAATCTGACTTTCTCACCGAGACTCAAGACGCAATAAAAACTGTAAGGCATACCATAAACAATGCAATTGGACAGGATTAAGAAATCAGAACACAATGCATGCACCCTGTTTATTTCAATCAGACAGCCCTAGATTTCCCCTTTTATACATGACATGGCGATGTTACCTTCTTCACAAAGGATTGCAAAATTATCGTCTGGCATGGAAGTTAAAACTACCCTGGTAGTTTTTGTTGGCTGTTATTAAACATAAAAATAGGATATAGATCAAGATGGGTAGCCATGTTAGTCTGTCTGTAGCAGGAGAAAAGAGCAAGAATCCAGGAGCACCTTAAAGACTGACAAAATTTGTGGCAGGGGAGGAGCTTTCGTAAATCACTGCTCACTTCTTCAGATATCTGAGGAAGTGAGCAGTGACTCACGGAAAAGCTCCTATCCTGCCTCATATTTTGTTAGTCTTTAAGGTGCTACTGGACTGTTGCTTTTCTCTACTGATAAAAATAGGAGGGATGATATTTAGTTGATTTTAAGTTATTTGGCATGTACTAACAACGATGCATTACTAACAGTGATGCACATGTCCAGGCTCTGCATGGGTAGCAGCCTATTTTTAAAAAGATACTGGGACAGACAAAGCCAGACTGGTGAATCTTTTTGCTTTGCCGGCACCACTTTCAGATCAGTCCTCAGTCCGTCTAACGTGTGGTCCAATGGTTTTCGGTCATGATACAGCAACAGCCAGACTCTTACCTTCAGCACAGACAAAAGGATCTTTCTTAGGCAACCACTCGTCTCACTTTGAACATCAGATTCCAGATCCCTGTCGAAAACTACGGAGAAAAGAGAGAGCTTGTGTGCACGGCCCTGACCTGGGTGGCCCAGACTTGCCCGATCTTATCATATCTCAGAAGCTAAGCAGCTCCAGGTAGTACATGGATGGGTGACCGCCAAGGAAGTCCAGGGGTACCATGCAGAGGCAAGCAATAGCAAACCACCTCTGAACTTCTCTTGCCTTGAAAACCTTACAGGGTCACCATAAGCGCTTGGGTGGGAGACCACCTAGTCAAGAGTTGCTATGCAGAGACAGGCAATGGCAAGAAGAAGAAGAAGAAGAAGAAGAAGAAGAAGAAGAAGAAGAAGAAGGAGAAGAAGAAGAAGGAGAAGGAGAAGGAGAAGGAGAAGGAGAAGGAGAAGGAGAAGGAGAAGGAGAAGGAGAAGGAGAAGGAGAAGGAGAAGGAGAAGGAGAAGGAGAAGGAGAAGGAGAAGGAGAAGGAGAAGGAGAAGCAGGAGGAGGTGGAGAGTGGATTTATACCCTGCCCTTCACTACCCAGAGGAGTCTCAGAGCGGCCTACAAACTTCTTTCCCCTTCCCTCCCCACAACAGACACCCTGTGAGGTAGGTGGTGCTGAGAGAGCTCTGACAGAAACTGCTCTTTTTCAAGAACAGCTCTTGTCAGAACTACGGCTTGCCCAAGGTCATCCAGCAGGTGCAAGTGGAGGAGTGGGGAATCACACCCGGTTCTCCCAGATTAGAAGAAGAAGAGGAGGAGGAGGAGGAGATTGGATTTATACCCCGCCATTCATTACCTGAAGGAGTCTCAGAGTGGCCTACAATCTCCTTCCTCCCCCCCTCCCCACAACAGACACCCTGTGTGGTAGGTGGGGCTGAGAGAGCTCTGAGAGAACTGCCTCGTGAGAGCACAGCTCTGAATGAACTTGTAACTGACCCAAGGTCACACCTGCAGCTGCATGTGGAAGAGTTGGGAATCAAACCCGGTTCTCCCAGATTAGAGTCCGCACTCCTAACCACTACACCAAACTGGCTCTTTCACAGGGTCACTAAAAGTCGGTTGTGACTTGATGGCCCCTTCCTCCACCACCACCAATGTGAGATGGTATGCGGAATGGTACGGGCATACCCTGCTCTGGTCAGATCTCGGAAGCTAAGCAGGCTTGGGACTTGGATGGGACCCCACCAATGAAGACTCTGCAGAGGAAGGCAATGGCCAACCACCTCTGTTCGCCTCTTGCCTTCAAAACCCCACAGGCTGCCTGCAACTTGATAGCCCTTTCCACCACCACCGGCACACAGCTGTTTTTATGAAAGGGCGGAGGGTCTTTAAAAAAAAGATGTCACTTACTCCTTTTGTAGGCATCCTTTATGGCTACGATTTGCTGGGACAGAGATAATAAACACATGTGATCAGTAACGTATGCATGATTTTAGAAAACACACTGGTTTGGAAATAATGGCAAACTGTGATTTGCGGCAATGTGAGCAAACAGAATTTATGCCTGGCCAATTCAGAGGCTTCATGCTGCCGGCCAACCACAGAGACTATTAGGTATCTGCTATACCCTTCACTGCCTGAAGAGGGCTCTGACTCTTGAGCACACAGAGCCTCAGGTAGCTCTCTGAGCTGGTTCCCTGCAGCCGGTCATGAGGTTTCTGGTCCCAGCCTAAGACTCGTCGACAAAGAGTGGCCTTCTCTGCAGTCGTTTTTCTTAAAGGCATGCAAATGATTCAGAAATACAGCCACCCTACCTGGTTGACCCGTGTACAAAGGACCTCAATTAGTACAGATTCATCAGTCCCTGCTCCTTTCATTGCTTTTCGAAGTTCTCTGGCATCGTATTCACATGGCCGGTCCAGGAGGGCCAATGCTGTCTTTTCAAAGTTCCCACTCAGCTCTCCTTTGAGAACTTCTTCCAAATCCTGAGAAAAAGACCATAACAAAGACATGCAAACTGCAGTCAAGGATGCCTTATGTCAGCCAGACCAAAAATCAGAGGATGGGTGTAAAGTATTCAGAGTTCAGCACCCCAGTCCATCAAGGGAGAACTTTCCTGGCTTTCCACAGACTATGCAAAACTTAGCAAAGTTCGAGTCCAGTGGCAAAACTTAGCAAAGTTCGAGTCCAGTGGCAAAACTTAGCAAAGTTCGAGTCCAGTGGCAAAACTTAGCAAAGTTCGAGTCCAGTGACCAACAAAGTTTTATTCAAGGTATAAACTTTCATATGCAGGCTTTTTTTACACAGGTAACAGGGTGGTACTATGATGGAATGATTCAGAAAGAGGCTCTTGTAAAGGGATAGGGACTGTGAACTATAGTACTGGGTGTCGCCTGTTACTGTAAGTATTTTCTTATTGTGTCATTTCTGCATTGTTTGATGTTTTGTATTTAAATGCTTATGCTTTGTTTCAGCTTTTTTCCAGCTCTGTGTCATGAGTCAGCCAGGGCTCAGCGATAGCGAGGACTCCTCAGGAGAAGCCAACCTTGAGGTAACAGAAGCTGACCAGCAGGAAAATTAGCGGCAGGCTTGTCAGGATTCACAACCAACAGCTGGTGCCGAGCCACCAAGACCCTCCAGCCCTGATTCAGCATGTGAACCTCAGTTGGCTGTTCCCAGCCCACCAGTATCACCTACACCCTTAGAGTGCTGTAGACGGAAGCTGAGAACAGAACTACAGACAAGACGGCAAAGTGCACGCCTCCTGGCCCAACGCCAGCTGCTTGCTGATAATGAAGATGAATAGTTGCAGTTGAGCTACTGGTTGCAAGCATGACCCTTCAGTGTGGGGCTATAAAACCAACCAAGAGGCTGTTAGGCGTGGATGCAACACATACGATAGATGCTAAGCCACTGACTCTGCTTTGGCTGATACTTGGAGCCTGCAAGTCAGTACACTCTGTTTGAGATTTCTGCCTTTCAGATTTCTGCAATCCAAACACTATTGCTTATACTTTGTTTCTGCAATCCAAACCCTATTGCAGGGGTCCCCAACGTGGTGCCCATGAGCATCACGGTACTCGCCAACACCTTTCCTGGTGCCCACTGAGAGATCATAATAAAACATATGGGAGGTGGACCTAAGCTTGTAAGCTTGTAAGCATTAGGAACTGGAAACCGGTCTGGTAGTTAGGTGGCCGTGTTTCATTGGAAATAATATCGAATATCGTTCATTGCCAGAAATGGCACCTTTCTTCATTAGTGTATGTCAGAAATGGCTCCTATGACGCATGGCAAACACAGCCACAAATATCCATTTGTCCCAGTGAATATACCTTGCCATATATGGCTTTGTAGTTCTGTTTCATTTGTTGCCTCTGGTCTGACGAACGCGTGGACAGGAGCTCGATGATAACCTTTTCGTCGGTTCCTACAAAACATGAATGGGAGAAAGTAACACCGTCTCCTCACTCAGAGTTACCTGCAGAGGAAGGTGATGACCAGTTATTTCCTCGACACCTACGGGTCCACTGCTGGTGCCAAATAACCAACACAGTCAGTCACAAACAATTGATGAATACGGTTGACTGCCCCTTATCTGAACTTCAAGGAAGTGAAACTCCATGTAGCCCCACGCCTTTTTGCATCCCTTAAATGGCTGCGTAATCTGTAAATGATACCTCTGCTTATCTTATTATCCGGGTTGCAAAGATATCCTGTCAAACAAAGCTGCATTGCAGAAGTATGTGCATATAATCACTCGCTACTTTCTATAAACGGGAGTCTAGCGGCACCTTTGAGGTTTATCTTTGCTGCACCTAACAAGCCTGAACTCTCCCTAGAAGCTAAAATGACTAAACGGAGGCTGTCGCACTTTGGTCGCGTTATGAGAAGAGGCACTGGAAAAGGAGATAACACTAGGAGAAGCTGAAGGCAGCAGGAAAAGAGGAAGAGCCGGCATGAGATGGGTTGACTCAGTAAAGTCAACGGCCCCCAGTTTGCAAGAACTGAGCAAGGCTATTAACGATTTCGGAGGTCATTAATTCATAGGGTGGCCCCAAGTTGGAAGCAACTTGACTGCACTTAACATACACAAACAACACCACTACCCCTCTGGATTAGATTCCCATGTGTTCCGAAAGGACAAAAGGTGGGACAGGACCAGTAAAGACAGTAACAATTATGAAATGCTGCATTTTAGATTTGGTTCTGTTACTGTCAGGGGTCATTTCCTGCAGGAGCACACAGGAGTGGAGCTCTGGCAATAAAGAGCCCAGGGGGCGGGCAATGCAAGAAGCCCCACCCCCTGATCCCAGCAGCCCTCAGTCAGAGCAAGAAGCAGCCAGGTAAGTTGCAGAGGCGCCCCCCCCAGTCCAAAACAGTCCAGTGGCACATTTAAGACTAAGTTTTATTCAGGTACAAGCTCTCCCTCCTCTGCGAGGACAGATCTGCACGTTTCCCCCCCCCCCAATAGCTAGCAATCCAAAACAGTCCAGTGGAGCCTGAGCGGTGGGGGTTGCCTTCTTACACACTTCCGGTGATGTCAAGGAGTGTGGCATATGCAAATAAGTTATGCTTAAGATGTATGCTAATGAACTCCTGCACCTCTTTTTCTATGAAATGAGCCCTGGTTACCATATTACAATTGGGGGGGATGGTGGCATGGATTAAGTATCCACCGTAGCCTACCAATTCTGCTCCTGTTTACAAGGTTCTAAATTTCCAAATTCATCTAGTTCTGATAAGTCCGTTGTTTGGGATGTCTGTTCAGAAATGTTTGCGCCTATATTTTGTGGCCTCCTTTGGTCATAGCTTTCCTTTTCTACCAGCCAGCATCCTGAAGCCTTGGAGCAGAACTATATACCACAAGAGAAAAATAGGTTTGGGGATCAAGGAGTCATTCCCGAATGGGTAGAAGAACCGATTCCAACCATAAGGAACTATTTTTATCGTATAACAATCTATTTTCTTGTAACAGAACGATTTGGATACATAAACTGGTGACGATTAGCCTGGTCTAACTACCCTCATAGTAGGATATGTGAATTACTGGAAAAAATTAGTTGGTGGAAAGGGGAGGTACAAAACACTTCCCCTCCCTGAAGAGTTTCTTTTGAAAATGCTTTCCCCCCCACAGCAGTTTTGGATCCCCCCCCCTTGTAGCCAGTAGGCTGAAACCGGGTTGCCAAACTCCAGGTGGGGCATGGAAGAGAAGAAGAGGAGATTTATTTATTTATTTATTTATTATTATTATTGTTGTTGTTGTTGTTGTTGTTGTTTTATCCCGCCCTCCCGGCCAAGGCAGGCTTAGGGCGACTCACAACAATAAAATCACATAAAACAATCATAATAAAATCACATACATTAATAAATACGACCTCAACATTCAAGCAAGGTAAAGTGCTAGCAGCAATCCTCATTGTCCCAATTGGGTCTTCGGCCTTCTGCGGCTCTCAGGTAATTGGCACGGGCTGTGTTTGAGGGACCTACGGGCCAGGGCTTCGCCAGGGTAGGTATTAATTTTTGGCGGTGGAGGTGTTAGTGATTGTTAATGGTGGCGGCTCCAAAAGCCTGGCAGAAGAGCTCCGTCTTACAGACCCTGCGGAACTGTGAAAGGTCCCACAAGGCCCTCATCTCTTCCGGGAGCTCGTTCCACCAGAGTGGAGCCGCCACCGAAAAAGCCCTGGCCCTAGTTGCCACCAGTCTGGCCTCCTTAAAACATGGGGGGGGGGAGCCGGTTCTGGGTCCCCGATTGCAGTGTCCCCGCCCTTAGTCACAGAGTGGCTTACAATCTGCTTTCCCTTCCCCTCCCCACAACAGACACCCTGTGAGGTAGGTGGGGCTGAGAGAGCCCTTTCGAGAACTGCTCTTTCGAGAACAGCTCTGAAAGAACTTGTGACTGACCCAAGGTCACACCAGCAGCTGCATGTGGAGGAGTGGGGACTCAGATTAGAGTCCATGCTCCTCACTACTACACCAAACTGGCTCTGGAGATCTCCTGGAATTACAACAGACCTCCAGACAACAGAGATCAGTTCACCTTGAGAGAATAGCTGCTTTGGAGGGTGGACTCTATGACATTATAGCCTGCAGAGGTCCCTCCCACCCCCAAACCCCGCCCTTCCCAGGCTCCACCCCCAAATCTCCAGGCATTTCCCAAACTGAAACTGACAAACCTACTCTGAAACCAGATGTAGGCCTGGCTAAGGGGGGGAAACCGTTGTCGTAGGCTTGCCAGCTCTGGGTTGGGAGATACCTGGAGGTTTTGGGGGTGGAGCCTTGGGACCGGGTGGGGTTTGGGGAGGGAGGGGCCTCAGCAAGGTACAGTGCCATAGAGTCCACCGTCCGAAGCAGCCATTTTTCTCTAGGGGAACTGCTATCTTTTATCTGGGGATCAGTTGTAAAAGTGGGACATCTCCAGGCCCCACCTGGAGGTTGGCAAACACACAGTTGTATTTGTGGGGGGTGCATTTGCAGGGAATATCCAGCAAATGTGAAAGGAGTTAAGTATCCATCCCCATCGCCCACAAATCTACCCTTGCAGGTGCTCCTGCGCCTCTGCTTTTGTGCTCTCAGCGCATAAGAATCTAAGACCAAAACAACCTGTCATTCCGCCCTTGGATAAATAATATTCCAGTCAGCCTCTTTCCTTCCTGTGTTTCATCTGCAAAATAATTAGCCCACTGGAGAACTTCAAAACAATTGCTTGTGATTAGCTATGTGGCCCACTTGATTTAACGAGAAACACTATTTTTCCCCCTGAAGTATTTTGATGGTGCTTTCTGGATTTCCGTGTCTCAGAACAGAAAGTGTACCTGAATCTCTGCCAGCTCAGCAGGAGAATAATGGCTCACTTCAGTCTATCCTTTGGTAAGACAGCTTCTTAGCCCTGACCTGGATAGCCCAAGCAAGACCCATCTCATCAGATCCTGGCTGCTAAGCAGGGTTGGCCCTGGTTAGTACTTGGGTGGGAGACCACCAAGGAAGTCTAAGGTCACAATGCAGAGGGAGGCGCCGGCAAACTACCTCCGAATGTCTCTTGCCTTGAAAACCCTTATGGCAGAGGTGTCAAACTCCTTTGTTATGAGGGCCAGATCTGACATAAATGTCACTTTGTCGGGCTGGGCCATGTGTGCCATAAAACATAATGCCAGGTACCGGAGATAGAAACTGTGTAAAGGACAGCAGCTGGTAAGCTCCACATCGGTGTACCCTCACTGCAAGGCCCCATGGGCTGGGAGGGGGATGCCAAGGAAAACCCACCTGGGTAGACTAGAGAGGCAGCTGGGCAGATGCTCCCACGATGCTTGACTGCTGCAGACGAGGTTGTTCTGCCGTGCTGAAGCCACAATGGAGTGGGTCTGCCCACCCCACCCCCAGCACTTTCACCCTTGCATCAGTTGCTTGTGGGCTGCATAAGAGCCTTGGACAGGCTGGATCCGGCCCCCGGGCCTTATGTTTGACACCCCTGCCTTATGGGGTTGCTAGAAATCAGCTGTGACTTGGCAGCAAAAAAAGAGAGGCGTCTTTGGGACTGTAATTACATATGTTTTTAACTGGGAAACATTCTACCACTTAAGTCATTTTGGGTGGGGAAGACGTGGCTGGTTATGTCGCTGGTGACACACTGACTAGGGTTGCCAAGTCGAAGATCGTCGGGAGCGGGGGACTCCTGTCCGGCGTCCTATGCGCGCACCGCACGCACGTCACCAGGAAGCGACGTTATGATGCAGGGCACACTGGGGGCGGGGCCACGACCATCCAAGGGGGAAACATAGAGTTCCTGGTGACGTGCACGCCGGGGGGGGGTTCCCCCCGGGGCCCGATCTGCCGGCGGTGGGGAACGGGCCTCTGGGGCGGGGGTTTCCCCGCCCCGGGGGGGGGACTTGGTAGCCCTAACACTGACATCACTTCCTGTGTGCACAGGAAGTGGTGTCAGTGCATTGGGACACTGCTGCCCCATTTTTCTTGCAATTTCTTTCTCACCGGCCAGCTGATCAGCAGTGGGGGTGGGGGATCCCCTGCCACTGCCGGGGGGCTGACATCCCTATCTATAGGCCTCTGGGTAGATTTACCAGCTCTATTTTGGGAACCCCTGGAGATTCAGGGCCAGAGCCAGGGAAGGGTGGAGTCTGGGGAGGAGCTCAGTGGGTATATGTGATTCCACAGACTCTCCCTTCTGAAGCTGCCATTTTCTCCAGAGAAACTGATCTCTGTAGTCTGAAGATGGGTTATAATTTCTGGAGAACTCCAGGCCCACCTGGAGGGTGGCAACCCTCCTCTCTGGGGCATCCCTTCATTCCTGGAAGGAAGGATTGCCTGCCGGGAGCCGTGGTCACAGCCAAACTTCTGGTTTGTTCAGAGTCACAACTCAGCCATTGGTCCGATCCAGGAAGGAAGGCCTTAGGTTACTGGGAGAGGAAAAGCCTGTCATTTCGGGGGGGGGGGATCGCCCCTGCCTCTCCCCACCCCTGCCTGCCTGGGGCCAGAGAGGGCCTTTGCGGGGCTTCCTTGCACTCCCGCTGGCCTTGCAGGTCCACCGCTGGGCCCCTCATGGGGCTCGGCAGTGGAGCTGCAAGGCCGGCGGCGGCGGCCGGGATCGTTGGGGGCGGGGGTTTGTGGCCTTATGACACACTTCCAGTGATGTCAGGGGGTGTGGCATATGCGAATGAGTTATGCTAATGAGTCCCCCTAGCTCTTTTTCTATGAAACGACCCCTGCACCTCCCCACATCTAAACAAGCATATCATTTCCCCCACAGGTTGGCTCTTCTGCTTTGGGGTTGGGAAATACCTGGGGATTTGGGGGGGCGGAGCCTGAAGAGGGTGGGGCTTGGGGAGGGGAGGGACTTCCGTGGGGTATAATGCCATAGTAGAGTCCGCTTTCCAAAGCGGCCGTTCTCTCCAGCTGAACTGGTCTCTGGTGCCTGGGGGGCATTTGTAATAGCAGGAGATCTCCAGCCACCACCCGGAGGTTGGGAACCCTAGTCTCATCCCACATAACAATTGACAGCAGTCTTACCCATCCCTTTGCAGGCTTTATGTATCTTCTTGGCGTCTCGGTCTGCGTTGAAATCATGATGCCGTCGAATGGTGGGCTAAGATAGCAGAGGAAGAGAGCTCAGCGGCTGGGAAGTCCATGCTGTCTTTCCTGTCTAATCCTCTGCTCCTTTTCTTAAGCACCTCAGAGAACACAACCTTCCCTAACCCCTCCCCAGCACCTAAGTATTCAAATGGCTGGAAAGAGTTTCCTTTTCCCCTACTTGGGTTAATCTTTATGGACCTGGAGCCCATGTGGGTTCGCATCTTTCCCTATTTCACTACATGAATACAGAACCGTGCCATTCTCCCACTGTTCCGCCGAAGCCACCAGATCAACGTTGGGCTATCCATTCAATTTTTTTATCCTGTCCTTTCTCCAAGGAGCTCAGGATGGTGTGCATAGATTTGGTATTTACATTTTTTATTGAGCATATCAGTCAAAACACAGACATAAACTCATTATTCATCTTATCGATATCCTCATTTCGCATTTTTAACAATCGTGAAACAAAAGAAAAAACAATCCATCTGAGGTTGCTATTGCAAACAACCAATTTCCCCCCCTCTTTTAGTCCCTCTTCTTTTCCTATGCCCCTATCTTACCCGTTTATAAATCCCATCCAAGTTCCCCATAACTTATACATACACATAATACCACTCAAAAACTACAGTTCGTTCTAACTTGGATAGTACTATTACCCTGCTTCTGTACCTAAAATGAAAAGTTGAAAGGGTTGCCTCCGATTGTGGGAGCTATAGAGAGGCGCTCTACAGCGAGAGGGGAATCCCCCTCTCTCCCTATATACGGAGGTCTTTGGGGGGGGGCACACTCTTCGCCTCCTTGCTACACCCAGTTATGACGATAAAACCCTAAATTTCAAAATAAACAGTTCCATATTCCTATCCTGCTTAAACATGTTTAGAGATAAAGCCTACTCTTATGCTAATACATCTTGCTTCCAGTTGTTTCCTTTTATTTACACTATAACCTAACTATCAATACCATAATATATTCTACCCTTCACTATTCCCCCTCTTTCAATTTCATAACAGCCTCTACAAGTTTTTCCCCGGTCGTCTCATTATGTGCTGTGAATATTTTATTTTTTATATTAACAGCCAAATGTCCAAGTGCTAACCATCTGTATGGTATTTCCTTTTCTCTTAATGTTTTTGCTGTTTCTCGCAAACTTTGTCTTGCAGTCAGCACCTCTGGGATGACGTCAGCTTTGGAGGGTAGACTCTATGTAGGTGTTAAATACTGGGTTCTAGCCGCATTGCAGTGATCAGCTTTGGTTTATGCAGTGATTTCAGCAAACTATAAGACAAGCTAGCAGGACTGGAACCCTGCTTAAAGTAAAGGTAAAAGTTCCCTTGCTCGAAAGCCAGTCGAATCCGACTCTAGGGTTGCAGTGCTCATCTCCATTTCAAAGCTGAAGAGCCAGCGCTGTCCGAAGACGTTTCCGTGGTCATTTGGCCGGCATGACTAAACACCAAGGTGCACGGAACGCTGTTACCTTCCCACCGAAGTGGTACCTATTTATCTACTTGCAATTCCTTGCTTTCGAACTGCTAGGTTGGCAGGAGCTGGAACTAGAGATGGGAGCTCACTCCATCAGCAGCACCCGGGTCTCGAACTGCTGAACTACCGGCCTTCCACAGCCTGCAGTTCAGCGTCTTAACCACTTGAGCCACCGCAGCTCCGGAACCCTGCTTATAAGCATGCAAAAAACACCACAACCAACACACACGCACTCCAGTGATAGGCTATTTACATTACACTTCTTATCTATTGGTTAGTTCCTGGATCCAGGTGAGCTATTGTTCTAGAGAATCAAGCTCAGCTCGTTCTAGGTACAGCCAGAGGAAAGGCTTAGGCTCAGTACATAACTGTAGGGTTGGAGGGTCTTCAGCAAGACAAAGGATGTACGCCTCCTCTTTCAGAGCACCGGACATGGTGACTGGCATGAGCTGGACTCATGCCACATCTCTGCCCAGCCTAGCCCATGTGCAAAGGGCAGCAGAGTGCTGGTTGGAGTTTGAAGGAAATACCTGGACTGGCTTGCAAGCCTGGGTTTCCCCCTCTCCCACGCAGCAATACAGCTGGGGTAGTGTCTGTGCATAACCCGATAATAATAACTCTGATAAGCATCTTTTTTGCAAGGTTTATTGTGATTCCATAGTTTGGTTTGGGAAAGTCCCGGGATCCTGCCTTGCAGCAATGGGCTAGACTACATGACTTTTGCAGCTCATTATGTAAATATTGGGATGGAGGATTTGCTGCGCTAAAGGCACGAATGTCAGGCGGATTTTCGGGGCGCGATCACACCGCAACATCTGGGAAGCGTAGCACACCCGTGGCCAACCCGTGGCGTCCCGCCGAAGATGCGCAGTAAAAAAGTACCTCGGAAAGTGCACTAGTATCCGGAAAACGCAGGGCAGGGGCGGGCGTCTGATTGCGGGAACGCTAGTATCCTGTGGCATCCAGCGCCCGTCCACGTCCCGTCGCAAACCGGATGTTTTTCGTAAGCGCATGCGCACAAACACGTAACTGAAAGCAGTGCTGCTCAGCGGAACTGTGCACGCGCACAAACGCAAAACGCTTGCCACGCCGCTTCTTTGCCACGTTCCAGTATCGCCGTGTGATCGCCAGCTAACAGCTTAAGCGTGGAGACTCGGGGGACCGTGTGATCAGGCTGCCACGCTTTATTTTGCTCCAGGGTGAACAGCCACGCCTCCCCACCCCCATGTTATCTGGCCCATGTGACCGAGGCCAATGATTACTTACCCTGTTTCCCCGAAAATAAGACAGTGTCTTATATTAATTTTTGCTCCCAAAGATGCGCTAGGTCTTATTTTCAGGGGATGTCTTATTTTTCCATGAAGAAGAATATGGTACACTCCGTCAGGGCAGAGCGAGCAGCAGGCGGCAGCTTGTCCTGGCGGCGGGGCGGGCTCTCTGATTAAAAGAGACCTCACACTTCCTGTCTGCTCCGGCTGCGTGGCGGCCAACAGTGAGTTGTGCGGCGGCGCCCGCCGCTATGGCCCAGAGTCCAGAGTTACGGTAGCTTCGGGGGAGGCCTTATTTTCGGGGAGGTCTTATTTTCGGGGGGATGCCTTATATTTCAGCGAGAGGCAAAACTGTAAGTAGGTCTTATTTTTGGGGGATGTCTTACTTTCGGGAAAACGGGGTAGTTCCTACATATCTCAGAGCCTGCATTTCCCCTTCTGCTGCACAGCGATCCTCACTGCTCTCATGCTGGGCATCTTTCGTGGGTGCTTTGATGACAACACATCACGCTACGGTTACCAACTCGAGGTTAGGAAATTCTGAAGATTTGGGGGCGGAGCCTGGGAAAGGCAGGGTTTGGGGAGGGGAGGGGCCTCAGCAGGGTATAATGCCATAGAATTAGGGTTGCCAGGGTCCTTCTTCAATCTGGGGGGGGGATTTGGGGGGGGGCATTCCGGGGATGGGTGGGGATGCCCCCAAGCTCCGCCCCAAGCCCGGTGGCACATGGGCCTGAATTCCTAGTGGTGAATCGGAGCTGGGAAATCAGCCCCACACATGCCCTGCTTGCAATAAGACCATTTAAAGGGTCTTTTAGCGAGTGGAGCTGCCCTCTCCCTCCCTGCTAAAAGTTTTAAAGGGCCCTTCAGCTGGTCGGTGGGCCATGTGCTCCTCACTGATCAGCTGAAGCCCTTTAAATCTCTGCAGGAGGGGAGGGAGGGGGTGGTCATGGGTGGCTGCAGTTTGGGGGCGGGGCTTCCCCCGCCAGCCAGGTGGCCGGGGCAGATTGGAGCCCCCAGAAGCAGGGGAACCCCACCTGGACCTGGTAGCTGGCAACCCTACATAGAGTCTACCCTCCAAAGCAGCCATTTTCTCCAGGGGAACAGATCTCTGTCAACTGGAGATCAGTTGCAATCCCAAGAGATCTTCAAACCCTGCCTGGAGGTTGGTGAGCCAGTGTTCCCTCTAAGCTGAGTTAGTGTGAGCACGCTCACGGTTTTTTTAGCCTCCGGCTCACACATTTTTGTCTTAGCTCAGGAAGGATGACTCCAGAGCAAACTAATTGATGCAGTAGCTAAATTGCTCGCTCACAACTTTAATGCCAGTCGCTCACAAAGTAAAATTTTTGCTCACAAGACTCCACAGCTTAGAGGGAGCGTTGTTGGCGACTCTGATTTGTTACAGAAATCTAGCTGTGCCAGGCTATTTTTGTGTGTGTCACATCCTCCCCCAAGCTGAAAGAAAGAAAGTCCAGGTGCCACACTACCTATGTTGGTTTCATCTGAAGGAGAGAGCATGGAGAGATGGCATTTTGTTCACACACACACACAAAACCTTTATTGGCATGAAAGCACAAAACATCATGGAAATACGGGGAAAGCATTTTGTTATACACACTCTCAGGGCTATTTTGGGGCAGGAACGCACAGGAACGGAGTTCCGGCTGGCTCCCAAGTTGGCCACGCCCAGCAGGAACTCATTAGCATAATAGGCCACACCCAACAGCAGAAACTCATTAGGGTTGGCTACATTAGGGGTGTGTGGCCTAACATGCGAAGGAGTTCCTGCTACAAAAAAAGGCCCTGGGTTTTGACAACAAGGTAAACAGAATAAGAAGCAAAAGGTGAATGTGGCTGGATGAGCACACTTCTGGTAACATGGGGGTGCAGCCTAATGGGCTAATGAGCTGTGCTGTCAGGGGTGTGGCCTAATAGGCTAATGAGTTTCTGCTGTTGGGTGTGGCCTGTTATGCTAATGAGTTCCTGCTGGGCTTTTTCTACAAAAAGAGCCCTGCGTGACACTCTGTTTGCACACACAGAACAAGGGCGCAGGGGGCAAATGCAGAGAGGTGTTCTGGCAAGGCAGGAGATCTGCTACACCTACTCATCGTGAACCTGAAAGGGTAAACGGTTTGCAGGGAGGTGGCCCAAACAAAGAGCCGTACCTCTTCCCTGAGTAAAGCACTTACTGACAGACTTGCTTGCTGTGCACATATTCGAAGGTCATAAATCTGCTGAACGATTGCACCAAATTGGGTGCTACAACCCACCCATAAAGGTGCCAAAGTGCAGAATCCTTAGGATGTAACAGGGAGAAAAGAATGTGTCCTTATTTGCTACAGAGGTTATTTGTGTTGGGCTAATCTATGATCGGAGCTGCGGTGGCTCAAGTGGTTAAGACACTGAACTGCAGGCTGTGGAAGGTCGGTAGTTCAGCAGTTCGAGACCCGAGTGTGCCGCATGACGGAGTGAGCTCCCGTCTCTAGTTCCAGCTCCTGCCAACATAGCCGTTCAAAAGCAAGAAATTGCAAGTAGATAAATAGGTACCACTTCGGTGGGAAGGTAACAGCGTTCCGTGCGCCTTGGTGTTTAGTCATGCCGGCCACATGACCACGGAAACGTCTTCGGACAGCGCTGGCTCTTCGGCTTTGAAACGGAGATGAGCACCGCAACCCTAGAGTTGGATTCGACTGGCTTTCAAGCAAGGGAACCTTTACCTTTAATCCATGATCAGCTTCTGTCATTCTGATTTAGGGTTCCCAACTCCAGGTTAAGAAATTCCTGGAGATTTGGGGATGGAGCCTGGGGAGGGCGGGGTCAGGGGAACGGAGGGACCTCAGCAGGGGACAATGCCGTGGAGTCCACCCTGCAAAGCAGCCGTTTTTGTAAAGGGGAACTGGCCTCTGTTGCCTGGAGATCAGTTGTGATTCTGGGAGGCTTCCAGGCCCCCACGTGAAGGTTGGCGACCGTATTCGGACCCCAGCCCTCACTACAAAGGATAACTGGGTGGCAGTGGCTCCTCATATTTTAGCACCCAAATGCAGACAGCAAAATAGCACTTCTCTCTTGCTGCATTCTCAAAGATAAAAAGGAACGTGCATGTTTTCTATGAACATTTCCACATGGGTTATCTCTGTCCCAGGTTCAGTGCTGTTGGGAAGGGTTTTGGGTCCCCCCCCCTCCACTTCCCTGTCATGGTACATCTGTGCATCTTCTGGGTCTCCTAGCTTTTCTCTGATCTTCCTCAAATCTGCTTTGCTGGGAAGTTTTGGCAAAGATCATAGTAAAGCCTGGATAGCTGTTATGCATACGGTTGCCAGGTCCTAACTGTGCTCCGGAGGGAGAGGGGGCTGGCTCCAGTCTTCTTCCTGGAGCCTTTGGCACGCGCACGTGACATGATGATGTCACCCGGAGGTGACATCATCACACAGGGCACATTGTGGGGGATGCTCTAGCATTTGAGAAAAAAACCTCTATGCTTACCATAGAGTTTTTCCTCAAATGCTAGAGCGTCCCCCCAAAAATGTGCCCTGAACGATGATGTCACCTCTGGGTGATGTCATTGTGCCAGGCTGTTTGGGGATGGGGCTCCCCCTGCTGGCCAGCTGAGCGACGGTGGATGCCCCCCCCCAAAAAAGCAGCAAAACCCCTGCCCCATTGGGGGATGGCAACCCTAGTTATGCACGTTGGAAAGTTGGATTCCCCCAACCAGGTGGCAGCCATTTTCCTTCATGCTGTCCCTAATGGTGGCCTTCTCCTTCTCTGCACGACCAGGGGGCCCTTAAAAAAATAACTGGCAATTGAATATCACTATATGTTTATATAACATTTGTAGCAGGTTCTCTGAATTCCCAGATTTCATTAAAAAACACTCTAGCTCCTTTCATTGTGGAAGTATAAGGGGAAAAGCCAGAGTCCTGATATTTTTAAACATATGACACTGATAATTCAGAGATCCCATTATACATATTTTTAAAATGGCATATCAATAGGACTAAAATGAGGCTATCACACTTCACATTGTGAGGAGCCACTAGAAAAGACAATAATGCTAGGAGAAATTAAAGGCACAGAAAAAGAGGAAGACCCAACATGAAATAGTTTGACTCAATCAAGGAAGCCATGAGGACCCTCAGTTTGATAGACCCGAACAAGGCTGTTAAGGACAGGATTCGGGTTGCCAAGTCCTTATCGTAGGTATACTGGGGGAGTCCAGCGCTGCTCTGGAAGTTCATGTGCGTGCGCAAAGCGTGTGCATGCCGCAATTACATCACCCGGAAGTGATGCAACCACGTCGGGCATGCCGGGGGCGGGGCCACAATAATCTGAGGGAAAACCATAGAGTTTTCCCTCGGATGACAGCGGCCCCGCCCCCAATGCACCCGACGCGACTGCGTCACTTCCGGGTGACGTGCTGATGACGGGCACGTCGTGTGCTTTGGGGGTGGGGTTCCTCCCGGGGCCCAATCCACCAGCGGTGGGTAACGGGCCTCTCGGGTGGGGTTTTCCCCGCCCCCAGGGGGACTTGGCGAGTCTAGACAGGATGCTTTGGAGGTCATTCATTCATAGGGTCAGAGGTCATTTCGGGGGGGATCGCGGGGGATCGCAGTTCCCCCGGGTGAGGTACGGGGGTGGGGCACATGACGAAGCCCTGCCCCCTGCTTCCGGCCGCCCCGCTTCCAGCCCTCATTCAGCCAGGAGGAGGCAGGAGAAGAGGGAGGGTAAGTTGCTCCGCCGGCGGTCGGGACCGTTGGGGGCGGGGTGTGTGGCCTTATGACACACTTCCGGTGATGTCAAGGGGTGTGGCCTTATGACACACTTCCGGTGATGTCAGGGGGTGTGGCATATGCTAATGAGTTATGCTAATGAGTTCCCCTAGCTCTTTTTCTACGAAACGACCCCTGCATAGGGTCACCATGCGTCAGAAATGACTTGATGGCACACACACACACACACACACACACACACACACACACACACACACACACGATATTCAGTTACTAATTTAAACAACTGAAAAAGCTTGGGGGAGGAAGGATGGCCGCTGCTTGGGGGACTGGGGCACTGAAAATTACAGGGAAACGTGCCATGAGGAAGCCCTGTTGCAGCCGTGTTGCATCAATAGCCACACTGGCAATGGTAACCAATAGCCACACAGCCCTGTGTGGTTTTGACCAAATGAATCTATTCCTGCAACATGGTGGGAGCTGTGTTCTGGCAGAAGTCCTGTTTACTCAGGCTGTCTGCCAATTTTTGCGGGGGCTTAGATCAGTCGACTTTGAATCGATCAACCGCATTTAAACACAAGAGCGTTTTTCATAAGCCATTTTGAGGATACTGAAAGAAGTGTGATTTTGTCACTGTGGTCACAGCGGGTGTGGAGGGGGAGGTATTTGTGAATTCCCTGCACTGTGCAACGCCATGATTCTATGATTCGTTTACAATCTGATTTTCAAAAGCTAGTCTACATTCCCAACGTGTAAAATTTATCCCGTTAAAATACTGATATGCCCTCTTTCCAACCAAATAGAGTCCCCAAGGCAGCGAACATCAGGGATTAAAACATTCGAAGCATTAAAATAACATTTAAGATGTATATATAAATATTCAATGATACGATAATCACTTTTTCTACTTCATGTCACAGCTGACTTGTGGCGACCCCGTAGGGTTTTCAAGGCAAGAGACGTTCAGAGGTGGTTTGCCACTGCCTCCCTCCGCATCATGACCCTGGGATTCCTATCCAAATACTAGCCAGGGTTGACCCTGCTTAGCTTCTGAGATCAGACAAAGTCAGGCTAGCCTGGGCTGATACAATAAGCACACATAGACCCACAAACACACACACAAACAACCAAGGAGGAGGGCCAACAAGATTGCCATGTTTAATTCCGTATTAGAATCACAGTTCAGCTAAAGGTGCCCAAATAGCCTGAAAATGGGAACCAGGTTTCCCTTTATTCTCAGCCCAAATATTAACACGGGATCCCTCTAATTCATGCAACAAACAGGGAAAGCCAGCCTGTTAGCTCATCAGAACAGAAGTGGAAGGAAGGACTCAGTGGAAGAGAGGTGTTTACACTTACGTGAAAGTTGCCCATTTCCCCTTCGTGCTCAAGAGCCTTGGTTCGTACTGGAGAAAGCATCTGCCGTTGTCAGGTTTTATGGTACTACAGTTCCGGGATTAATAAATAACTTCTGACATTATCTTAGTCATTTAATGTATAAGTAGGTGTTCACTAAAAGACTGTCCCTTTGGCAAAATATAGGGAGCATGAACCTGTTAGTAATTTTCTAATAGTCAATATGTTTATTCAGGCAAAAAGATGGGGCATTGGAGACAAAAGAAATCCTAGGAAAAAATATAACATCTGTAAGTAAAGGTAAAGGTTCCCTTGCTCGAAAGCCAGTCGAGTCCGACTCTAGGGTTGCGGTGCTCATCTCCGTTTCAAAGCCGAAGAGCCAGCGCTGTCCGAAGACGTTTCCGTGGTCATGTGGCCGGCATGACTAAACACCAAGGCGCACGGAACGCTGTTACCTTCCAACTGAAGTAGTACCTATTTATCTACTTGCAATTTCTTGCGTTCGAACTGCTAGGTTGGCAGGAGCTGGAACTAGAGACAGGAGCTCACTCCGTCATGTGGCACACTCGGGTCTCGAACTGTTGAACTACCAACCTTCCACAGCTTGCAGTTCAGCATCTTAACCACTTGAGCCACCACAGCTCCTATAACATCTGTACCCAGTGTTTTTCTTTTTGCCATCGTTACAGAAAATGTATGGCAAAACTGTCAGGTTTTCTAGGCAAGAACCATTGTTGTTGTGTATTGGGTTATTTGTATTACTTTGCAAGCGTGAGCTTAGATCACAAGCTCCAGAGACTGTCAGCATCCAAAACTATGCAACCGGATTGGTTGCTGCCGCGAACAGACCAATCCGGAAAGACTCTGACTTTTGGCGGGAACAGCTCTCATTGGACCCAAGTTCTCATTGTTGTTTGGACCTTATTGTTCCAGGGGGTGTGGTTTCCATGGTTCAAACTGTATATAGTTGGATTGTTCTGTGTGTTGTTTGTCTGTGTTCTGATCTAATAAAGAAATCACTTGTTTGAAACTAGGCTTGCCAAGTCCCCCCGGGGGGCAAGTAAAACCCCGCCCCAGTCCCGGGCACCACCGCCGGCCTTGCAGCTCCATTGCCCCATGAGGGGCCCGGCGGTGGACCTGCAAGGCCGGTGGGAGTGCAAGGAAGCCCCGCAAAGGCCCTCCCTGGCCCCAGGCAGGCAGGGGTGGGGAGAGGCAGGGAGGAAGCAACTTACCCTCCCTCTTCTCCTGCCTCCTCCTGGCTGAATGAGGGCCGGAAGCAGGGGGCGGGGCTTCGTCATGTGCCCCGCCCCCCGTACCTCACCCGGGGGAACTGCGATCCCCCGCGATCCCCCCTCCGAAATGACCTCTGCAAATACGGACTGTGGCCAACTCTGCTCAGCTTTCAAGACCAGGCTAGTCAGGGCTATTCCAGCTGTCCTCACCTGACCTGAATGGCCCAGGCTAGCCCAATTCCATCAGCTCTCAGAAACTAAGCAGGGTCAACCCTGGTTAGTACTTGGACGGGAGACCGCCAAGGAAGTCCAGGGTTGCTACGCAGAGGCAGGCAACGGCAAACCACATCTGTGCCTCTCTTGCTTTGGAAAACCCTGTGGGCTCACCATAAGTCAGCTGCGACCTTTAGGAGACTTTCCACCACCACCCTAGACTGCTCTAGTGCTCACCAATACAGCCAGGAGAGCTTTATGTGTGTGTCCTGTCGGGAAGGCATCGAGCCTGATTCCAGAGAAATGGTCCTAGAACCCTGCTTTGCAAGTTGTTTGCCTTTTTAAATGTCAACTGGAAGAAAAGTCGATGGGGCAGGGCCCAGATGGGGCAATCGATACTGACTGCCATGCAAACCATCAGCTGGTGCGAACTTCCAGGTACCATCTGTTTACTTTTCTGATAGTCGTAATTAGCCTCACCTATGACTAAACAGCGTTAATAATTTGCCTGAAGCCTTTAAGCCAAAGTAAGGCATCCGAGTTGCTGGAGGTGGAAGCCAATGGACTGTTCCCCAAAGGGAAGATACCAACGTCCTAACCATATACAGATCTTTACAGGGATACTGTCAAGAGTAGGTTAGACGATGTTGCCAAAATATACTTGAGGTGAAAGAGATGCCAGCCTCCACAATGGGACCTGGGGATCCCCTGGAATTACAGCTCATCTCCAAACTTCAGAGATCAGGTCCTCTGGAGAAAACGGATGCTTTGGAGGGGGGACTCTGTGACATTGTGCCCCACAGAGGTCCCTGTCCTCCCCAGGCTCCATCCTCAATTTGCATCCCTACTTAAGAACATAAGAAGAGCCCTGCTGGATCAGACCAATGGTCTAGCTAGTCCAGCATCCTGTCTCACACAGTGGCCAACCAGTTCCTCTGGAGGGCCGACAACAGGGCATAATCAGCACTTGGGTCAGTCACAGTTCTCTCAGAGCTCTCTCAGCCCCTCCTATCTCACAGGGTATCTGTTAAGAACATAAGAGACGCCAGTGTTGGATCAGGCCAAAGGCCCATCCAGTCCAACACTCTGTCACACAGTGGTCAAAAATACCAGGTGCCATCAGGAGGTCCAGCAGTGGGGCCCTCCCACTGTTGACCCCCCCAAGCACCAAGAAGACAGCGCATCACTTGCCCCAGAGTCCCTATCTATACCTTGTGGCTAATAGCCACTGATGGACCTCTGCTCCATATGCTCCATATATCTGTTGTGGGGAGAGGAAGAGAAAGAGATTGTAAGATGCTCTGAGTGAAGGGCGGGGTATAAATCCAACTCTTCTTCTACTACTAATCAGCCCTTGGACATCACCTTAAAGTGGGGTTTTACATGATGTCTGAATGCGGCTATTATCTAGTAACCACTAGTTGCTCGATTGTCCCAATTGGAATTCTTTTTTGACTGCCATCACTACCCCACCCCCCAACCTGCTCTGTGTCAGTTTGGGGTGCTAGACATACTAGTAATGGTAGTCAACTATTAAGGAAGTAGCAATTGGTCTGACCTGAATAGCCTCAGGCTTTCCCGATCTCATCAGATTTTGGAAGCTAAACAGGGTTGGCCCTGACTAGTGTTTGGATGGGAGTCTGCCAAGGAATACCAGGGTCATGACACAGAGGCAGGCACCTCTGAACGTCTCTTGCCTTGAAAACCCCATGAGGTCACCATAAGTCAGCTGTGTCTTGATGGCAGAAAAATAATAATGGCTAGCTAGTGTAAAATAATCTAACCAATTGTGGCTACTTATGCTCATTTTTGAGGCAGACATCCCAGCTTTGGACTTTTGTTTTGTTTTAGTGACAAGTACCTAGGAGCTGTGGTGGCTCAAGTGGTTAAGACGCTGAAACTGCAGGCTGTGGAAGGTCGGTAGTTCAGCTGTTCGAGACCCGGGTGCCGCATGACGGAGTGAGCTCCCGTCTCTAGTTCCAGCTCCTGCCAACCTAGCAGTTCGAAAGCAAGAAATTGCAAGTAGATAAATAGGTACCACTTCAGTGGGAAGGTAACAGCGTTCCGTGCACATGACCACGGAAACGTCTTCTGACAGCGCTGGCTCTTCGGCTTGGAAACGGAGATGAGCACCGCAACCCTAGAGTCAGATTCGACTGGCTTTCGAGCAAGGGAACCTTTACCTTTTTACCTAGGATCCTGTCTGGACTAGGCCTGTGGGGAAACACCTCTACCTCCTGTTCCCGGTATGAACAAGAAGTTCTGGTAGATCCCTTCCTCACCTCAGCTGCTCAGTCCCATTTCCTAGTTTCTTGGTTCAAACACAACAATGAGCAACCAAGGAACAGGAGATCTCCAAGAAAACAGGCACTACTGTTTGTGTTGGTGGAAAGGAGTGACAGAATTCTTTTGTTGAGGAGAAAACGACAGAAGTGGACAATGGGGCGAGTGAGCATGCTGGAATCCAAACAGGGAACTCCTGATGGCCAGATTGGGGGACCTTGGATGCCAGTCGGCAACCCATAACCTAGTACAGGGGTCCCCAATCTTTCTGAGCCTGTGGACACATTGGGAACTCTGACACAGGACAGTGGTCACAGCCACAAAATGGCTGCCGTAGGAGGTGGAGCAAGCCACAAAATGGCTGCTGTAGCTTACCTTCAGTCATGTGATCAAGATCCTTGTACTATGGTGGCGACTGCAGCCAAAGCAACATTTTTTAAAAGCTGCACAGCTAATCAAATTCCAATGACCACTCAGAAGCCTTGCTGGGCAAACCCCCCCCCCCTTGGGTCTGCCCAGTTTAAACACTTGGTGGGCACCAGGAAAGGTGTCAGTGGACGCCTGGGCACCACGTTGGGGACCCCCAGCCTAGTATAAGTGGACTTGTCATATGACTTAAAATAGCCAGAGACCAGTTGTGCATATGGTCCCGACTTAACCAAATACACAGAATTTATGAAAAAGGTTAGCGGCCACTGGGATGTTATAAGACGTCTTTAAAAGCAAGAAGGAGCAGGTTTATTCTTGCCTTTTCAGGAATTTTACAGAAACACTCGGCGCGCTGAATCTAAGAAGAGCTGTAAGAAGTCCAGATGCTGTGAAAGAGGATTAGATGACATTTAAGAGGACCTCGCCAAGTGGAAAAACAACACAGAAGAGCCCTGCACATGTTCAAGAAATGGTTGAAGTGTTAGCCAAGAAAACCTAACACCACAAAAGAGCCTCTGATGTGAAGTCCAAGAGGCAGATTTACTGTGCTCAGTAAATCACTAATCAGCACTAATTCTGATGACAGACTTAAGTTATTTGGGTTTGGACAGCACCCTTTTGGGCTGCAGGACACAGCTAGTCACAGGCTTTATGGAGAGCTCGTTTACAAAATACCAGTGAATTATACAGGTCAGCTGATGGAACGTTCCACTTCTTAGCTTGATCCGCTGGAATCAGATGGGTAGAAGCACCAAGCAGGCGGGCCAGTGCAGAGGGCCCCTGTGGCTTTCTAGCAGGAAAAAGGAATCCTTAAAACCCAGGTGTCCAGCAGATATCCATCTTGGTCTGCAGTAGAACTGGTTCTAGCAGGCAGCCATGTTCATCTGCAGTTGAACAGCTAGGCTGTGATCACACACACTAAATCAGAGGTGTCAAACTCATTTGCTGAGGGCTGGATCTGACATAAATGTCACTTTGTCGGGCTGGGCCACGTGTGCCATAAAACATAATGCCAGGTATTGGAGATACAAACTGTATGAAGGACAGCAGCTGGTAAGCTCCAAGTGGGTGTATCCTCACTGCAAGGCCCCATGGGCTGGGCGGGGGGTGCAGAGGAAAACCCACACAGGTGGACTAGAGAGGCAGCAGTGCAGTGCTGGGCAGATGGCCCCCAAAATGCTTGACTGTGGCAGAGGGTGTCCTGCTGTGCTGAAGCCACAATGGAGTGGCTCCCCCAGCTCTTCCTCCCTTGCATCAGTTGCTCGTGGGCCGCACAAGAACCCTAGACAGGCTGGATCTGGCCCCCGGGCCTTATGTTTTACACCCCTGCACTAAATGATCCACATTCAATGCACTTTCCAACTGGATTTTCCGTGTGAAGTGGCAAAACCCAGTTGGAAAGTGCATCGAAAGTGGGAGGGGAGCGGTGGCACAGAGGATTTATCCTCTGGTTAACATCTGAACTGAACAGAGTTGCTGTCAGTTCTAGCCCGCGCTGGTGTGAGCTACCAGCCTTGTCCCCAGCTCGCCGTCCACCCAGCGGTTCGAAAGCTTCAGCGAGTAGATAAAATGGGTACCACTCCTTAGAGGGTGGGCACACTAAACCCCCGTAGGGGAGGTGTTAGCTGGCGAATGGAATGTCCAGCTTGTAAGCTCAGAAGCCTGGAAAAAAGACCTCTTTGGCATTAAGAAGCCTGTGATGGGCCAATCCGGCCAGGCGGTGGCAGTGTGGCGCTACAACTCAAAAAGCAGCCCAGGAAGAAAAAACGTCATCAAGCCAAGCCGAAGAGAATGCTGTCTGGAACACGTCTGAAGCTTTCAGCTGAACAAAATCCCCGTCGGCTACAAATGTGTGAGATTTAAAGAATTATATGTTGTCCTCCCTTACCCCTATGAAATTGTTAGTATGAAATTGTATGAAACCTGTGTAACTGTAAATCGCTCAGAGCCAGCAGCTCTGCCGGATTGAGCGATCAATAAATCGAAAGGTATTGGTATTATTATTATTTAGTGTGTGTGATCGCAGCCACTGATGTGAGTCTAAGAGCACCTCAGAGACCAACAAGATTTTGGGGGGTATGAGCTGATGGAGCTTTGGCTCTCAAAAGGGACTGGACTTGAATCTAGCTTAAAATCCAGGTTCTCAGACTTTAGCAACCCGAGAGCCCCATTTTGACATACTTTGCAAACTAATTCAAGAAAAATATGTTTGTGCACGGCCTACGAGGTTAGTTCTCAAAAGGACCCTCTTCCCCTTCCCTGAGTAGCTTAAGACTAATATGTCATGGGGGGGGGGAGCATGGTATAGCCCAGTCTCAACAGATCTTGTCCATGTGTCAGTTTTTGTGTTTAATAGTTCAGGTTAAAGTTTAACTAATCTGCATTTTTATGGCTCAGCATTTGAAACAGGATTTCTACTATAAGGGTGTCTCATAAAATGTACTTACCTTGTTGTAGGAATCTGTATTATTGAAGTCGATTTTCAATTAGATTTATATTTGTATGCAGTTATATGGAAAATTTATAAAATAAAATTTTTTTTTTAAAAAACAAAAAACAGATCTTGGAAGCTCATCAGGGTCAGTACTTGGAAGGGAGACCACCAAGGCAGGCTCTGCAGAGGAAGGCAAGGGCAAACCACCTCTGCTTCTCACCTTGAAAGCTTACTGAAATCACCATAAGTCTGCTGTGAATTGACAGCGCTTTATACACACGTTATGGGGACTGTGGTGCTGAGGGTGAAATCCAGCAAAGTCTCCCTATTGCACTAACACAGGGGTAACCAAACTGTGTCTCTTTTCTTTCCACCTTTCTATTTCTCCCCTCCTTCCCCATCTAAAGTTAAATGTGTTCTCCAAGCCCAACCACATTGCCTCACCGGCCAGCTGGCTTGGCTCAGAGAAGGCATTTGTCTCTTTAAATCCCTTCTCCAATCCAAGGTGGCATGGGAGTGAGGGCGGGGGGTTTGGAGAACACATTTAAAGTGAAAGACTTTTCCAAGCACCCACCCTGCGGCCCCGCCCACTAGCTTGGAGAAGACATTTGTCTCTTTAAATCCTTCGCCAAGCTGACTGGTGAGGGGACAGGGTTTTTTTTTTTGGAGAACACATTTGAAGTTAAAGTTACTTTCTTTCCACCTCTCCCTTCCTCCCCATTTGCTTTCTTTCTACCTCTCCCCCATTTGCTTTCTTTCCACCTTACTTTCTCACTTCCTGCCTTCCTTTCTCTTCCTTCTTTCCTCCCCCTCCCTCATCTATTTGCTTTTTCTTTCTCTCCCTTCCGCTCCCATCTATTTGCTTTTCTTTGTTTCTCTTCCTCTCCACCTCTTTTCACCTTTCTTTCTTCCATCCTTCCTCTGCATCTATTTGCTTTCTTTCTGTCTCTTCCCACTCCCCCATCTATCTGCTTTTATTTCTCTTCCCCCTTCATCTCCATCTATTTGCTTTCTTTCCACCTTTCTTTTTATCCTTTCCTCCCCCTCCCCCATCCATTTGCTTTCTGTTTCTTTCTTTCCACTTTTCATTCTTTCCACCCCCCTCTCTCTTAGACAAATATAATTAGCAAACAAATAAATATCATTGGGCAAATAAATATCATTATCAATGTCTGTTTTCACCCTTTTTTTTTGGAAGTCTCATTTAATGTTAATAAAAAAAAAATTGTATATTTTCCAATAAAAATGTGTGTGTGACATTTGTTTATGTTTTGCGGCTCTCAAACACCTGACGTTTATTCTATGTGGCTCTTATGTTAAACAAGTTTGGCCACCCCTGCACTAACAGGCGGCTTTGTTCTGCTAACTTCCCATCACCAGTGGAAGCAAGAAGATGGAGCCATTTTGGGAGATGCCTCCTCCTGCCATTGGACCTCCCAAATTGTGGAATTTTGTCCATGATCCCCCTTGAATCCCATCATTAGCTTTTGGGGCTCTTAGGGGGATGCTGGGGGAAGGTGGGGAAAGATCTGCTTCTATAAGTGCCTTGTAGGATCCAACTCACTGCTTTTCAGCAGAGCCGGTTAACACGAGCAATGAAAAAAAAAAAATCAAATGATACATAGGAGTGTGTGATCTTACCCAACAGTATCTCAAGTTGTGGAACAAGAAAGCCATTCTCCACTAGAGGTCCTGACCAGCAACACAGTTTTATTTGTAAACATTTATGTTACATGTGCCAATAATTTAATCAAATATCAGATTTTGTACATTTCACTGCATACTATCAACAATGTCAGAGTAGAGAACAAAACAACTGGGTTGCCTTTGAGCTGTTGGGACTCCCACACTTCAAAACTTTCAAAATAGTTAAAGCAATCGTAGAAAACGTCTTGGGGGAAAGAAAAAGAAGAGAGAGAGAGATCTACTATGGAGGGAATTTAAACTCCCAGAAGGGTGGAAGAGGAAGGAGAGACATATAAGAAAGGGAAATTCCAGCAAAAGTGTCTTGAAGAATTCCCAGATCCTTTCACGGCGAGTCCGTTTAAAAATACTTTTGAAAGATGTCTCATTTACTCTCAAATTTGAGCGGCAAAATACATTTTCATTAGGAAACAGACAGACAACTTGTGAAATGTTAAGGCCTAAAACAAACATCACAAACTTGATTTTTTTTGACAAAAGCAGCTGAAAGAAAATACAATGAAGCTCAACAGATTATAATGTTTTTGGTTGAATATAACTTGTGTCTGTTCACAGTATACTTAATTATCACACCTTAAAATATAGCAAAGGTGGCAAAAAGGATCAGTGTGGGGGGGGCATTAAGCTATTTTCTTGTTTTTCACCATGGATGGGATATTTGCAGAGTGGGGGTAGCAATGTGTCTTGGAATGGTCACCCCCCCAACTCACCTATGGAAAACAGCCATTATTGATTCCCCATATCCAATTCACAGTTCACCTTCCAGGACTCCTAAGTTACTGATGAAATCAGCATCTAAGATAAGTCTTTTGAGCTCTGCCATTTTTGGGATTATACCATCTATACAACATGAACAACCACATTCAAGATGGCAGCAGTGCTCACGCCATTAGCTTTACTGAGACTTCAAGATCCACTTCCAGCAATAAGAATTTAAAAAATAAACCGTATTCATTTTTCCAATTTTCAACTATGACAACAAATTCTTTGTTCCTACCGTATAAAAAAAGAGGAATTTGTTATGACTGTATTCTACTGCGAATGTCACTTTGACGCTCTCTAGGTTCTTGGTCCCAAAACATTCCCTACCACAAAAGCCAGCTAATGTGCAGTTTAAAAAAAACCCCAAACCTATTCCAAAGATACCCCACAAAAAACTGCCCCCCCAAATCCAATTCAAACATTTTAGACCACATTGATTTGACACCAAATATTCTAAACTCTCTGTACAGCTGTGATTTGACATGTTACAGCTGCACAGAAGACCCTGAAATGAGAAAAACACAGCTCAGAATTTTTAGAAACAATACCAAGCTAGCCGCTAAATGAACACTGTGCGCATGTCCCCTGCCATTCGAGGGAGGGACCCTTGCTAAAGCTAGAGCGAGCTATCTTCAGTTAACTGCATCAACATTTTGTCATGATGAACAGCTAACGGGGGGACGGGACACCCCCCCCCCACATTATGGGCACAAGCCCCAACCAAAACTAACTGGGAGCCATACAGGAACACTACAGGAAACTTTCCAAAGGACTGTATCCTAAACTACCCAATGGAATACCCAGCCTGCTTATCAGTTCTGCGGGGTTTAATCCGGTCTCCATCTATTCCTGCATAAAAGATCCAAGGCAACTCTGACCTGTGTTCGTTTTGTCCCATAAAAACATCAGTTGCCGGTGGGACGAGTCCTCCAACCACTGCATCCATGCTGTCTCCAGAGTACACCACAGAAGTTGCAACGTGCCAGCACTTCTGGAGATTGCATCCAATGGTGGTTTGGGGTTTTCTTCCTGCATTATATCAGCCATTCTGTGTTTGACAGCCTACAGCTCACTTCACACAACCACTTTCCCCACAAGCCGCATGACATGTGCTTGGAAATCCATGTCGACTTGAAACAGTGTGCATCATTCAACTCCACAGCCATTGGTGGCGGCATGTCAGCAGCTGAATTCTGCATGTGAAGTTGGATTCACACAACTGACTGGGTCACGGGCCAGGAATCATCATGTGCAAAAAAAATAAAATAAAAAATTATGGCTACCTTTGTGTTGAAGTGGCTGTGTCAGCAGGCTTTCGGTTAACTGTGGGCTTTGCTGCCGTGGGAACGAAGGCCCTCGGGTTTTCAGGTGTATTGCAAATGTATTAAACACTCGAATGGGAGAGACACAGTCTATGAAGGCTTCTATGTACAGACAGCACCACATTTATCCCTGCTGTGATTCTACGTATCAGCAAGGTTCCAACAAGGATGAAAAAAAAAAGTTGAATCTAAAAGTTTTCCTCACGAGGCATTGGTAGGTGCTTTTATAAGTTTCAGATTAAAACCATTAAAAAAAAAAGAGCATCAACACATTGATGTCAATATCGCCCAATCTCCCATCTCACTGGTTAAACAGATCATTTTTAAACATGTCAGTGATGGCTCAACAGTATATCCTCCCAGTACTATATAGGACCCCATTCCTCAAGTCAGATATTTTGGTTATACTATCTGAATAACGCTTGTGCCTTTCTAAATGCCCAAAACTGCTTAAACTGTTGTGTGTTAATACGATTTAAAAAAATTAGCTTTATTTGTTTTGTTTTAATAAGTTGACATCACTAACATATAAAAGTACCATTAATTTGCTGTGACGGTGTAGAAATCCAGTGGACAGAAAGCCTACGAAGGGTGCCCTCGGTTACAAAAGAAAGACAAGATTGTCTCGAGATAGAAAGAGAAAACGGGCCGACAACTGAAAAGCTTCCGGCGGCAGCAAGACATGCAGGAATGAACAGAAAGGCAAATCTGGATGCGTCTCCCCAAGTTAAGTGCGCACTACACTTTAATAACACTATCGTTTGCAGAAGTCATGCCACGGTAGCAGGACACTCCTTAGGAAGTTGGCACGGTTCAGCTGAACGCAGTTGGTTACCGGGAAGTAAGGCGGCGAGATGTGAACACCACACGGTGGACCCCCTTCATGCTACTTCAGGTGTTCTTGGGGCACGGTTGCAATAAGGACAGAGGAAGGAGACCGTCCATTCCATTCTGACAACACACCGTCCTTGAACATTAGATTCTTAGCGGGAAGTGGGACGCCTGTGTCGGTGCCGCCGGGAGGAGAAAGTAAACTCGAAGAGGAAGAAACACTGGCCTCGGAGAGGAGCTCCATTGTCGAAATGCTTTCCTGAGGAGGAAGAAGAAAATAGGGGGGGGGATGACGACATGTTGCTATAGGACAGCGGTTCTCAACCTTCCTAATGCCGCGATCCTTTAACACAGTTCCTCATGTTGTGGTGGCCCCCAACCATAAAATTATTTTCGTTGCTATCATAAGACCATCGAAAATTTGTGTTTTACGATGGTTTTAGGCGACCCCTGTGGAGGGTCATTCGAACCCCAAAGGGGTCACGACCCACAGGTTGAGAACCGCTGCTATAGGATAAGCTGCTATGTATTTTTTTTTAGGCTGAGAAGTGTGGTCCTTCCCAGCTAGTACAGATCTCTCAGTGAGAGTTTTGTACAGCACAAAAGGCACTGGAAATTCCCTTGTTCTTCTGGCCATTGTGTTAATTTTTTTTTGGGGGGGGAGCACAAAGAGGTTGGGGAGGAGATGCATATAGAGATGCAATTAGTCTCTCTAAAAGCTCCTCATATTGACGTGGCCTCTCCCCAGTGGCCAAGAATCCAGCACGGAGTTTGCTGCTCCTCTCCACCCACCCGGCCTGCTGCCTTAATTCTCCTGAACCAAAGTTTCTGGGCACCAGAGGTGGGAACTCAGAACTACGTCATAAGCAAACAGCCATGTTTTATCTGAAGGTTGAATGGGACTCAGGCTGCCCTGTTTCGGCCCGTTCTGCAGTGCTGAAGGTTTCCCTCCCTCTCTGTGAAGTCTTCTGCAGGCAATCCAGTTTTATGTAAAACCCTGGACTGCAATTCTGAAGTTGGTTCCTGGCTGTGCGATCTAGTAAGCTTTTCTCACTGAAGGCCTTCTAGGTCTTTTGCAGACTGCCGTGTGATTTGCCTGCATGTGTGCTTCTGTCCTCCAAACCCAGTCCACCGCTTCACTAGCTCACTGTCTTAGAAGTGTCTTCTTTCCTTATAAGCAGCAAAGACTGTTTGACTGCTTCCAGCAAACCCCCTCCCCCCAGAATTAGTTTCAACCTGCAAAGTGTCAGCTGAAAGCTTGTGGTGTAATAACTATATAGTAATGCAGTTTAAGAATGAAGTGGCCCATAGACCCTGGGATTCAAAAGGAACGCCTTCTGCTGCTGTTGCTGCTGAAGTCACTTCTGTGATAGAGTAGCCATGTCTATAGCAACCAGCAAGGCTGTGATACCTGGCAGGAGCACACTGGCCCTCTGATGCCACAGACAGTCCTTCTAAGCTTAGGACTCAACAGCTGCCTCTTGACTTTGACATGTGCCTACTGTGACATCACAGCAGACAAGCCAAAGGCATCAAGACAGACTGGTCAAACAGGCTAGAGAGGGGCCAAAAGAAGATCAAGCAAAACTGAAGGGGGATATGGGTGTATATTTGCACAACACTGCTGGAAGAGATGTGTGGTAACCAATGTTCCCTCTAAGCTGCAGAGTCTTGTGAGCAAAAATTCTACTTTGTGAGCTACTGGCATTAAAGTTGTGAGCCAGCGATTGGGCTGCTACATAAATTAGCTTGCTCTGGAGCCCTCCGTCCTGAGCCAAGACAAAAATGTGTGAGCCGGAGGCTAAAAAACTGCGAACTAGCTCACACTAACTCAGCTTAGAGGGAACACTGGTGGTAACATTCCTGGGGCATGGTACTAGTTGGACCCTAAGACAGGGACTCAAATTAGCAAAGAGAAAATGGGCAGTGAATGAGGAAAGTCACGAAAGCCATAACATTTACTGCCCGAATGCATTTATATTTTTAGAAAAGAGGTGGTTGCATGTAAATGTTAAAACAAACAGTGCATATATGAGTCTTACATATTTTACCTGGAATGAATGAACAAAGCTAAGGATCTGTAGAGAAAGTTTCCTACTGGAATGTAACAATTTTTGCAGGCTGTCAAAAGAAAGCAAACCAAAAATATATATTAAAATGTCACCTAGATGTATGCAGAACACACAGCCTTCCTCCCCCCTCCCCCCTCCCCCCCGTGCCGAGGGAGCCTCAGAGGGAAGCTGCAGTCAAATAAAACCTCACCTGTCCTTGCTACACAGTCCGTGACTGGCAATTTTCCGGCAGACCTTCCGGTTTAATTCGGAGCCGAAGAGCGGGATGCCGAAGCACAGCTCCAAGGGAACCCATTCCAGTTCTGTGGTGGGGACTGCAGGACGGGCAAAGAAAACACAGGGCCAGACTGACAAAATGAGCTTCCACTTAACCCAGATGTGCACCATTCTCTCATACGTTTATGGTATTCAAAGCGCAATCCTGTGCAGTCACTTCCAGTCTCAGCTCACTGGTCTCAAATGGAAATTTCAAATGCCATTGAAAAATCAATCATCTTAAGACTGGAGTAACTCTACAGAGGACTGCGCTGCCAGTCTACTACCAGAGGCAGAGACCCTCCCCTTTCTTTGTAAAAGTTCGACGTTATAGAAGATTTTTCGTTCTCTGGCTTGAGCCGTCTGGCACATTTGCTCAGCGGACACTTTACGAGTCCCGTTAGGGGATACTCTCTAGAAGCTCTTTTCTGAACCATGAAGAGGAGCTGCAGGGAGAGGGGAGACTTTGGATCTGGGTTGCAAGGTAGGGGAGGGAAGTTTACGCCCTTGTTAACCCTTTTTTTTTGCAATTTCAAACTCAATCGCTTTCTCTTTTTGCAATTTCAAACTCAACCGCTTTCTCTTTTTGCAATTTCAATCCCTTCCCCACCGGTCACCGTTTCCCCTGCAAGAGAAAACATCCAGGTGACCCTGCGCTTCCTCCCACAGAATACACACAGCTGGAGGAAACGGTGAAACGGTGTGGGAGAACGGGTTAGACCCCTCCCCCCTCACCTCCGCACAGCCTTAAACCAAATTCGAGTCCCTCACGGCTGCTACTTGCGCTTGTTAAAAAGTACAGGGGTGTGTGTGTGTGCCTGATTTGAACAGGTCACTTTGCACTTAGAACTACGATGGTAGAAAAGGCCAGTTAGAAGCAAGCCAGGTGGCAGGCAATGTTCCCTCTAAGCTGTGGAGTCTTGTGAGCAAAAATTCTACTTTGTGAGCTACTGGTATTAAAGCTGTGAGCGGGCAATTTGGCTGCTGCATAAATTACCTTACTCTGGAGCCCTCCTTCCTGAGCTAAGACAAAAAATGTGTGAGCCAGAGGTTAAAAAATTGTGAGCTAGCTCACACCAACTCAGCTTAGAGGGAACACTGGTGGCAGGGCTTGATCACGATCTCTGCTTGCTGGTCCTGACTTTGCATAAGACAGTTCATGAGGTCCATTTTTCTGTGTTCCCCTATGCGGGACAGCCTCGCCTACCTCACCGGGAAGCCATCTCTAAGCATTTATTCACTTAATTCATTTATACCCCACTTTTCTCCCCCAACAGGGACACAAAGTGGTTTACAATACTCTCCCCCTCCACTTTTATCCTCACAACCACCCCATGAGGCAGGCCACGCTGAGAGCGTGTGCCTTGCCTTAGGCCACCCAGCAAGCTCCCATGACAAAGTGGGAATCCAAACCTGGGTCTCCCAGATCCTAGTCCCATGCTCCAGCCCCTGCACCACACTGGCTCACCTCAAGCGGTTTATTTAGTCAGAGGTTCTGTTCATCACTGACTGGCATGGGGGGGGGGGGTCTTACAGGAAGTGACTGCTTGCTGCTGACACAACATCAATGCCAAGCAGTAGCATTCCTCCAGAAATGTAGACTTTGGCATCCTTTCTTCCATGCAGGAAAAAAACCACAAATTACCTTCAGGACTCTGCTTGGCTGCAGAATCCACGGGTGGCTCTTCAATGACCATCTCAAATGACTCTGTGCTCCCATTCACATCTGTGCCTAGTGCCAGCTCTGCCTCACCTAAGAGAAAAAGAGACAGGCTATAATCTTGAACCAGGCGAGCTACGATCGAGCAGACCAGACTGCATTCTCTGCCACATCTGCACGTGCATAGAATGAGGAACTTGCTTCTATGGGGCTCCGGAATGTGTGGCTTCTTAGCTGTGTCTCCTCCAGGGGGGCCACGACCTTGTTGAACAGGCTGGTGTTTTTCGGGCACCACCACAAAATAGCTGCCTTGGGGATGCAGGAAATCATAAAGCATCTGTCACCGTGTTGGGAGTGGTTAAATGGTGAAAGGTTCCATGAAACATCAGGCGGCCCCAAACTAAGCGTCCTGGGGAAGAGCCTTCCAAATGGAAACTCCCCGTGGACACGAAGATGAGGCTTCCTGGGATACTCTGAAGCACGTCCTGCCACAGAGGCGGTGGAGGAAAGCTGAGACCAGCTCTTTGCTTTGGGGGAAGAGATGCCATTTGGCTTCTAAGAAAGAGAAGGATTTCTCCATGAGGATTCACAATCCCAGAGACATCAGAAAATCTGTGTCTATGGCCAAGCTGAGGACATACAGCGCCTGTCCAGGATGAACTCAACACCTTGCACATCAGTAAGCTGGCAGGCAATGACCCCAAAGATCCCTGTTTTTGCTGTTCCATTTGGGACGCTTTGGATTTTACCCCCAAGGCTCGAGAAGCAAGCACGTGCCAGGTTGATGCACTGACATGTGCCACGCTGGGGAATCCTGTCCCGGCAGATGTTCAGCACGGTGTGCTTTCATTCTGCGACCCTGCTTTAGAAGGACAAGTGCCAATTCAAATGCTACTGAGGCCACCAAATTCGGCAGCCATGACTGACTGCTGACCAACCTTTTCCATCAGAGGCGTCGCTCAGCTTCCTGTGTACTTGATGAGTGGAAGAGTTCAGCATGGTGACGTAGCCACAAAAGTGCTGCAGATCCATCTTTTCCCTTAAGGTCCTCAGCGCTCTATGGACACCCATGTTGACATGGGAAAACTCTAGAAACGCAAAATAATTTGTGAGCGTGTGCACTCTTCTTTCCACGAGCATAGCACCTCAGGTCGTGTCACCAGAATGAACCACCTGATTCCCCCTTTCCATCAGAGGTCAAGAGATGGGGTGGCAGAGGAAACCTTGGTTTTTATCCCCTTGGAAAGAAACACAGAAGAGGGTGGGGAAGGACAGTTTCAAGAAGGCACATCGTAAGTGAGCAACTTCTTATGAAGAGAGGCGACCCTTGCCATGGGCTTCAGCAGAACTGATGGGCCACCCCGTCTGGTCCATTTCCCCCATCTCTCTAACTCAGGGGTCCCCAGCCTTTTCGGTATGGTGACCCACAAGTCCAAAGTTATTCGGTATAGTGACCCATCCAAGGCTGGCTCAAGGTAAGTTGGTGCCCTAGGCAAAGTATGACACGGGCGCCCATCTAGCTAAGCATTCCGCTTTTCTGCAGTGGCTAATCAGTTGTTTTGAGAAACAAAAAAAAATCAAACAAGGGGCACAGCTGCCCCCACTATAAACTCAAAGCAAGTGGCAGTCCGACATTCTGACTCCTCAGCGTTCCCAGAGTATGAGCAGTGCTCATCGGGCCATTTGGAGGGGGAGTTGCTCTTTTTCTTTTGGTTCAGAGTTTGTTTTCCTGTATTGCTGGACAATCTCCCAAACTGTGTAGATGCGTGCAGGTTCTGCTGCATCTCTTTTTGGCACGAGCCACCTCTCTTGCTACGCAATAGTGGGATTCCGGACTTTCAGCCCTGGTTCAAATTAAGCCTTGCTCCCAAGCAGTGTTCCCTCTAAGCTGAGTTAGTGTGAGCTAGCTCACAGTTTTTAAACCTCCGGCTCACACATTTGTGTCTTCGCTCGGGAAGGATGGCTCCACAGCAAACTGATTTATGCAGTAGCTGAATCGCTCACTCACAACTTTAACGTCGATAGCTCACAAAGTAGAGCTTTTGCTCACAAGACTCCACAGCTTAGAGGGAACATTGCCCCCAAGCCTCTCTCCCTAAAGTCACCCCCTCCTAGAGAGAGATGTTATCACCATAACGATTGCAATAAATTATACATCAGATATAGAAGCAGAATAGCTACTCAGCTGTTTCACTGATGGGCGTTCGGCATTTACCCTGTTCTAAATGACACCCCCCACCCCAATGTTCTGTTTGAGCACATGACCAATGCGCATGCAGGGGGAGGTGATGGAAAAGAGCATGCCGGCACCACTGCTGCTCACAATCAAGTGAACGGGTGCCGCTCCCCACCCATACACACTCTCCCAATGTGCTTCAAGGGTTTACTGATGACACAAGTTGGGACTTGAACAAAGCAGTCTAAGCTAAATCGTAGCCGGTCGTCCTTCCGCCCTCCACATCAGTTACCTCCTTGTTGTTCTGCTTCATCAAATGGGAATGGCATGTGAACCGTCTCCCCGATCCCGTGCATCCCGTGCCCCTAAACACAAGGCAAGAGCGAAGGTCAGCAATCCAGGCTGTCAGAAGCCACAACGCTTTTCTTCATTTCCCAGTGTTTCTAGTCCTTGCCATGGCACGGAACTATGTGAACGTGAGACCGCCAAAGCTTAATATTTTACTAATTTGTTGGGTTTTTTTGCAAACTTTTTATTTTTGGATATAACCACATATTCAACATTAAACCTTTGCACTTCTTTTAACATATATCAATTTCTCTTTTCTCCTCCCCCCACCTTCTTGTGGCTTCCCGCAATGCTCCCCCCCCTTCTCCCTTTTACTATTCCCCCCTCAAATTACATTTTCATTATCAGATCTCCAGGTAACATTATGTTCTATTATTCAGTCCCTTTCTTTTACCAATTCTGCTCTTAATAATTATCAAAGCAAAGTAAATTATTTTTAACATCCCAATTAGTTTCCATATATTCTTTAAAGTCTGTCCATTCTACAAAAAATTCTTCGTCTTCTTTATTATTAAGTTTCTTTGTCAGCTTGTCCATTTCAGCCATAAAAAGCATTTTCTGTATCCATTCCCATTTTACTAATTTGGGAAGCCTCTTTTAAGATCTCAGAGGGCTTGTCTCAGAAATCCATTTTAAGGCTAAGCAGGAAAACACTACCGGAGTGACCAAGAGCCTGGAAGGATTCTCCAGCTGCTATGATTCCCCCCCTCCCCCCCCGAGGAGAATTAATCTCTGAAGAAGGGAAATTTCAGTTGCTGTTCTGAAAGACAGTCTGCTGTTGAAAGAAGAGCAGAAAGAGCTCAATCAGTGGGTGTCAAAATTCCTCTAGTAGGAAATCCCAAACCCTGACATTTCAAGCTGGGTATATTCTGAACATTTTTAAAACTTCATTTATACCCTGCCTTTCCCCCCAATGGGGACCCAAAGCAGCTTACACAATTCTTCTCTATTTTATCCTATCTTTATCCTCACAACATCCTTGCAAGGTAGGTTAGGCTGAGGACGCGTGACTGGCCCAAGGTCACCCAGCATGCATAAATGACAGACTTGGACCTAGGTCTCCCATATCCTATGAGAAGAAAACGAAAGGCTGCACCAATGGGAGCAAAGAGGCGACGAAAAAACAATGGTGCAGTGGGTGGGGCTAGGAGAGGCTTCTGCCCAGCAGGGGTTCTTATTGGCCATGGGAGATCTAATTGACTGTGCAGATTCAGAGACACACGGCTTCGGCAGCAGCTGCCACCACAACACAAGGAACATCGTTGTGTGACTGAAGATAAGCTGTGCAGATGCAAGAAAACATTTTTTAAACAATACACTCATTCTAGAAGGGCATCCTGTTAAAGAGAGCTTCTGCCTGAAATGTTGAAGGACTGCCATTAGAGTTATGCATGATCTCACTCTCTAATCGATATAGATTACAAGCAAAATGGGGAACACGTGGTATGGAAAGATTACAAGTAACTTTTTGGCTGCTTTTACAAACTTTGGAATAGGTGTTAGCCATTCATTGTTCCTTCCTTGTGAGACTTTATATCTTTGTATAATTGGAAACCTATACCTAGCAGTTCGAAAGCAAGAAATTGCAAGTAGATAAATAGGTACCACTTCGGTGGGAAGGTAACAGCGTTCCGTGCGCCTTGGTGTTTAGTCATGCCGGCCACATGACCATGGAAACGTCTTCCGACAGCGTTGGCTCTTCAGCTTTGTAACGGAGATGAGCACCGCAACCCTAGAGTCGGATTCGACTGGCTTTCGAGCAAGGGAACCTTTACCTTTACCTTGAGTAACTGTTTGTAACATTTATATTGTTTGAATTCCATACGCCATATGATAGTAAATTCTAATAATTAATATGCAGTAAACATTTTGTGCATGGTGTCACTTTGTGACTTGTAATTTGGACCTCACTCTCCTGACATTTTGTGGATGGCTCTGCCTCTTAAAAACACCTTATTACAAGCAATGCCAGGGAGAACCTGTTGACCGTATTTCTTCTTTCTTCCCTTCTGTTCAGCAGAAACAACAATCAGCACACGAAAGGGCACTCAAGCCCTCTGGCGCGTGAGCATGTCAGTACCTGAATCAGAACAGCGGAATGGGTCAAAGCGTCGTTCAGCATGGTGAGCACGTTTGAAGTTGGGACCACTCCTGGGTCGTGCCCCCAAGATGTTATTAGTAAGCGATCATAACCCTAGAAGGGAGGAGAGAAGACACAAGAGCTTGGTTCACTTCTGCCACCGGAAAGGCTCTTCCCCATCTGCAAACAGTGCTATGAAGATATACATACATTTAAATCCTTCTTCTTTTCTGTTACTGTTTATTCGACCCAGTGGTCTCGAACAGCTGCTGAGAGTTTATATTTAAGCAGCTAACAGAAACCTACCCACATAATGGGATCTCCCCAACAAAATATCATACCATTTATTCAGTTGTTTTAGAACATTTCTGTATTTCTACAATGGCAGCCAAAAATCTAGCGACCCTGGATGTAACCCATCCATCTACACGGCTCAGTAGCCTAGAAGTCTTAACAGCTGCAGAAGCAGAATCCTTACTAAGTAGGGGGGGAAATCAGCTCCAGTCTAAGTTTTAAAAATTCAGGGCAGCTTAAAACGACGTGGTCAATAGATTCAATGTGATTTAAGGTCATAATTGCATGTTCTCTCTGAATATGGAATACCCGTGTGTCTAACTATCAAGACTGCAGATGGCAGACTGTTAAGACACCCCAACATAAAGGTACATCTATATTTAGGATATGTTAGATCACAAAAATACACTGGGATGCTAACTGGTAGGGGAATGCCAACCATGAAAGTTGAGCAAACTCTTCTTGACCTTATTGCTGTACTTTTATAATCCAGATGTTTCAAATGAATTTCAATCAGATGTCTTAGTTCACTGATATTTACTCTCCCCATCAATTCTAATGAAATCCCTAGGCATATTAGCTTACCGTTCACCAATTTATTCCAGTTGCTCTTATGACTGTCTAATTTAATAAGACCGAGAAAACTTAGCTCCAGATCTAACTGCAGGATCCTTATCGTTAAATTAAATGCCCCTCCCCCATGCCCCAGCTCTGTAAGAGATTCCACCTACTCCAGCTCTTAGAGCAATGCTGGCCACACATTTGGAGGCCCCCAATATACCATGAAGAAAGTTAATTAGTGGTTGATCGAACTCTCTCTCTCTTTCTTTTCAGCTGGGCCAGCATAATTATAAGGGCTTTATTTTTCCACTTTCTCAAACACGCCCTATTTGTAATGATTTATCTTGCATTTCTTCAATCAATTCGAACAGGTTATAATACACCTATGGCCACTCCATCCCTCAAGGTCAGTATCGTGTACTCAGACTGGCCGCGGCTCTCCCGGCAGAGGTCTTTCACATCACCGGCCACCTGAGGATTGAACCTGGCACCTTCTGCATGCCAAGCAGATGCTCCGTCTCTGAGCCACAGCCCCTCCCCAAGAGCAAGCATATGCACTCTCCTCTGGGAGGCCTGGAACATTGACTGTAGTTAAGCATCAGCTACGGGGGAAATTAAAGCACCAGGAAGACGACGGAGATGGGGAATTTTACCTGTTCAAGCTCTTACAGTATGTCTTGTGGGGAAGATTTCTTTCTCCCCCACAGTTCCTTACTGGTGCCATCTTCTAGCTCTAGAATTGCCTATTATGACTCTATGTGATTTCCTACTATTCTATCTGAACCTGTTAAAGAAGGAAAACCAAGTACATTTTTTTAAAAAGCTATTATCCATGTAGTGTTTGAATTCTCATTCTGAGTGCTTTGTATTTTCTTGTATTGCTCACAGTAAAGCTTATTAAAGGATATTAATGACGTCGCTATGGAAGCATCAATCTGAACTTAAGACAAAGATGGCCCAAGGCTTCTATCCTGGGTTGGATCTCATATATTTCAACACCAACTAAGCATTCTGGGAAAATTGGCAAAATCGGCAACTTCCGCCCACGTGAACAAAGGCTGCAGGACTAACACGTTTGGATCAGTATCATTACAGAAGACGGCAGTTCCCATCAAATATGAACGACTTGCCTGAAAAATATCTGGAAGTTTCCGAAGTCTTGTTCCTTTAGACAGCAAAAGGGATGGGGGTCCTTGTCCAGTGATGTGATAAATATAGAGCTTGAACCATACTGAGCTAACTTCTGGAATGGATGGTCCAATATGCTGTGGAAAGATTAATAACAACAACAACAACAGAGGAGTGAAAGATGCAATGGTTAATCTAGTCTGGTGGAAACACAGCCTCTCTTAACATCAGCAAAGCAACCATGTCAGTCTTGGAGACACATATTTCCCATGGTTGGCTGATCTCCGATTGTAATAAATGTTGTTGATGATGATATTTACTATGCAATAGTACATGAGAAACTTCTGCCATGCCAGAGGACTAGACAGCTAATCTGCCTACTTGTACAAAGTTACCTGGGAAGCATAGCAGCAAGTTAACATTCTGGGAATTGTCACAAAGTGCATCTTCCAACTAGCTAGGTTTACCCAGAACCCCTCTCTTGGCATTCTGCAAACTCTGCAAAACTTTTTTTAGTACTGGTACCTCCTCTTTCAGCCATTATCCAACCTTCTGGTGGCTAATAGAGCAGGGACTCAAAAATGCTCTAATGACAGGAACAGAGCTTAAAGGGGTGTGGGTGCAAAATGCGGTTTGTGGTACCTTGATTTCTGACCATTTACATTTAGAAGGTGAACACCAACACTTTGATCACAGCCCAGAAGCTAAACAGAAACTAAAGAAGTTTTCATGGGAAATATGACCCTGGTTTTTCTAGGGTTCCTATTCCCCTGACAGGGTGTGTGTGTGTGCCCACTTTTGGGCCCCCCAATCTGGCTGGCATGGAGCAACCCCGCCCCCAAAGTGCTGCATTTGCACCAACGTGTCTGGTACAATGATGTCACCTGGAGGTGATGTCATTGTGCAGGGCACATTGCCGGGGGGGGGACGGGGGGACGGTTGATCATTTCAGGAAAAACTATAGAGTTTTTCCTTAAATGATAAGGTGTCTCCTGCAATGTGCCATGTGTGATGACATCACTTCCAGGTGATGTCATTGCGGTGCACCGAAGAGATCCCAGAGAAGGACCGGGAAAGAACCCCCTCCCTGCCGCCAGCGTCCAGGTAAGACCTGGCAACCCTAGGCTATTCTGGTCAGTAGCCAGACTGTTGTACTCTGAATGGCTGGGAGCCTCAAAATGGTCTTCAAGGGCAGGCCCAGGCAAAGTGCACTGCAACCGTCTGTTAAGAATCGCTTTTCTGATTCCATTTAAAATATGACTTTTCAGTTTGTTTGTTTGTTTATTTGTTTTACCTGAGGCGTACAGCTGCTGATGGGTCGGATTTCGTTGGTGAGAGGAGCCATGGAGACGAGCAGTGTGTAGTTTTTGTTCAGAACTCTGCTGCACGTCGCGGGGTCCAGGCCGAGCAAGCTTTCACAGCGCAGCAAATCCAGAGGGAAACCTACGTTAACAATGTCAGAGACACTCGGAATACAGATAGAGAGCGAACATATACAACTGAAAGGGATACAGGAAGGGGGGTGGGAAAAGTACAAATTTAGGCGGTCTCCTCGCTCACACCTCTTCCTGGATATTGAAATCAACTTCATTATTTAAGTACACTTTATTCATTAGGGATGCCCATTTGAGCATATTGTCTTGCTGCAACACACCCACAGTCATCAAAAAGGAAGAAAACGGTTGTGTTCCAAAAGGGCACATTTGGAACCAACACTATTGATGGGACCTAAAAAAATTACTACCAGTGTGTCCAAAGGACAAAGATGCCTAGAGGGATTAAAAAAAAAAAAAAACTCTCCCCCAACCTCCACTTTGAACAGCAAGCTCAAACGCCATCTCCAAAACTACCGCTGAAAGTTCTTTAGAGAACGAACGTAGAGAACAAACATAAGAGAACGAACTTTGGAGAACGAACTTTGGAGAACGAACTAACAAAGTTCTTTAGAGAACGAACATATACAACTGAAAGGGATACAGGAAGGGGGGTGAGAAAAGTACAAATTTAGGCGGTCTTCTCGCTCAAACCTCTTCCTGGATACTGAAATCAACTTCATTATTTAAGTGCACTTTATTCATTAGGGATGCCCAATTGAGCATATTGTCTTGCTGCAACACACCCACAGTCATCAAAAAGGAAGAAAACGGTTGTGTTCCAAAAGGGCACATTTGGAACCAACACTATTGATGGGACCTAAAAAAATTACTACCAGTGTGTCCAAAGGACAAAGATGCCTAGAGGGATTAAAAAAAAAAAAAAACTCTCCCCCAACCTCCACTTTGAACAGCAAGCTCAAACGCCATCTCCAAAACTACCGCTGAAAGTTCTTTAGTTTCAATTAACGTCTTTATTTATGTCCTTTATACTCCCCCTTTCTCCACTTTGGGGACCCGTAAGTGGCTCACAACATTCTCTCCTCCTCCCTTTGATCTTCTCATGAACCTGGGCAGGTTAGGGTGAGAGAGTGTGACTGGCCTCACGTCAGCCAGTGAGCTTCCAGGGCAGAGTGGGGATTTGATCCTAGTCAGATCCTAGTCTGACCCTCAAACTGCTACACAATGCTGTGGCTCTCTACGAATCTTGACCACCGGCTTTTTAGCATAAAAAACAAAGGTCAGGATTGAAAGGGCAACTTTAGATGAGCCCAACAAGATTCCTCACTCTGGTTCTTCAAACAGGGAGTTCCGGTTCCATTTCACAGGCTCGTTTTGGGGTTCAAGCCAATTGTCATGTGGCATGGTGAGTAGGGATTGGCACAAACCGGCTACAAACTAAAGTTTGTCATGAATTTTGGCCGGTTCGTGGTTTGCGGAGCGATGTTCACGAACTGAAGAAATGCCATGAACTTCCATGTTGATACAATTCATGGCAGTTTGTGAAGAGTGGAAAGCAGAGCTTTACCCCTGCTTTCTGCTCTTCACGAAAAACCACAGTTTGGCAACCTCTGCTTTCTGCTCCCCCTGAAAACTCACGGGGAGCAGAAAGCAGGGGTTTAAACTCTAAATGGCTCATGAACTGATATAAACCAGTTCAGTTTGCGAACTGGTGTAGCAATTCGTGGTTCAGCCACAAACTAAAAAGATACAGTTTGTGCCCATCCTTAATGGTGAGGGACCTTCCAGAACATTCCATGAAATCAGTTTCACAAATCTTTATTCTAGTGATGGACTTTTACAAAAGAAGTGAACACATTCTGGGGCAAGTATTTATACAACACTTCTCTCCACGGTCAAGTCAGAAAGTCATCCAAGTTTAGTAGCCGCAAGACCTTTTAAAATAGGCATTTGTACCTAGAGCACCAAGAATCTTGCCTTTCGACCATTTGATTGAAAACACTAACATTTCTGACCTCACAGTCTGCTGTTGTCATTTGAATACTGCACTAGGATTGACCTATACAGGCCTAAAACAACAGCAATAACAACAAAGAAAAGACAAGGAAAGAAAAGACAAGGACAGGAAAGAAAAGGAAAGAAAAGAAGAAATCTCTATTCTAGAAGGTTGTACGTTCAATTACACCCAAAATTGGTAATAGTATTTCATTAAAGATCACAAAAATGGGTAAACAGCTTCCCCCCAAAGTAGAGATGCTTCCACTGTACCATTGTTGGGTTGTTCAGGCTGTGTAACTTGAGCCACCAGGTCCTTATTGTGCCTCAGAAAGAGGATAGTGTTTCGCAAAGTTAGTGCATGATCAAAGTATCTCTGTGCTTCTCCCTCTCCTGTGCTCTGAACCTAAATAAGGGAACACGAATGCAGACTTGTCATAAACTGTTTATCCAAATACTTATTAATGCAGAAAATTGAATTATTAGAAAAGATTTCCCAGTAGGCCATCATAAACACACAGCTGGCTTTGATCCCCTAAAAGACAAAACATTTCAATGTCAAACGCAGGATATTATATTTCTAGTACTTCAGCAATTACATCTTTACAGCTATTTCCTAAACAATCTTTTAAAGACAGACAAGTTTAAGGGAAATTTAAACTGCAAGTATCTTGGTTATGCGAAAACCTCCAGACTCATCCAGGGGTAGCTGCACGCACTCAGACACCCCATGCGAAGTTTCAGACAGTGTTGTGTCAAAGGCTTGCTTGGAGGAAAGCACAAATATGACTCGACAACCTGACTGGTCAACATTAACAACATGAGCTTGCTATTAAATTGTTCTGTAGTATGAATGATCAGATGGATTAATATGTTCTTCCAAGACCAAACAGATGGTCTGTACGGCTCCTTCCAACTCTATGATTCTATTATATGAGGAGAAACTATAACAACCAACCATTACATGAGGAGAAAGCAGTAACAAGGAATGGTCAACTAACTTGCTCAAAGGCCCTGCTGCGGGTTTATGTGGCAACCTCACCAAATCTGCAACTTCAATTCTAAGACAACCATTTTCAATTTGTAAAAAGAATATTCAGCATTTAAATGGGCTATTCCAGTTAAGATTTCACAAAACAATGCCCCAGTTTGGTGTAGTGGTTAAGAGCGTGGACTCTAATCTGGGAGAATTGGATTTGATTTCCCACTCCTCCACATGCAGCTGCTGGCGTGACCTTGGGTCAGTCACAAGTTCTTTCAGAGCTGTTCTCTCAAGAGCAGTTCTCGAAAGAGCTCTCTCAGCTGCACCTACCTCACAGGGTGTCTGTTGTGGGGAGGGGAAAGGAAAGGGATTGTAAGCTGCTTTGAGACTCCTTCAGGTAGTGAAGGGCAGGGTATAAATCCAATATCTTCTCTTCTCCTTCTATACCAGAGCACACAGGTTCCATAATGGTAAAGTCTTCAATAACAGGGAGAACAGCACTTAGCTCCTCCCTGTTTGGCTCTTAGGAAAATAAAAGAACATCAGTCCAAGAAGGGGTGCACAGCGTCCAAGCAACCACCATTCTGAACCCACCAAAGGAATGACACTTGAAGCAGAACTGCACTTCAGAAGCAGAGCATGCCTTTGATATGTTTGGGGAGATGCAAGTGGGTCTGGGAATTGCACTTTGAGACCCAAGAGGATAGTAGTCCAAGTTTTCTTTTTAAGTGAAGGGTAAGTTTATAAGACCATGGATATGGATGACACACAGCAGAGCCACACCCCATAGGGAAGGCCAATGTACTAGGAAGAAAGGTGGAGATGGGGATATAGTAGGCATTACCAACTTTATCATTAAACGTGACCAAGAAAGGGCCGGGCTGTACAGAAAAGAACTCCACTGAGAATGCAGCAGTCACAGCAACAGAGGAAGCTGCCTTATTCTGAATCAGACCATCAATCCATCATGATCAGAGACTTATCAAGAGAGAGATCTTGGAGTCGTAGTAGATAACTCACTGAAAATGTCGAGACAGTGTGTGCCTGCAGTAAAGGCCAATGCTATGCTGGGGATTATTAGGAAGGGTATTGAAAACAGATCAGCCAATATCATAATGCCCCTATATAAATCAATGGTGCGAACTCATTTGGAATACTGTGTGCAGTTCTGGTCACCACACCTTAAAAAGGATATTATAGCTTTGGAAAAAGTGCAGAAAAGGGCAACTCGAATGATAAAAGGGTTGGAACACTTTCCCTATGAGGAAAGGTTAAAGCTCTTGGGGCTCTTTAGCTTGGAGAAAGGATGGCTGAGGGGTGACATGATCGAGGTTTATAAGATTATGTATGGGATAGAGCAGGTAGAGAAAGACGTCCTTTTCTCCCTTTCTCACAATACAGGAACTCGTGGGCATGCCATGACATTGCTGAGCAGTCGGGTTAGAACGGATAAAAGGAAGTACTTCTTCACCCGAAGAGTGATTAACACATGGAATTCACTGCCACAGGAGGTGGTAGCGGCTACAAGCATGGACGGCTTCAAAA